>NW_026899380.1:600000-818371 GCF_033153095.1 Gastrolobium bilobum
TATGAAAAGTGGCCATGAATCACGATCAGAGTATTATTCAAAATACTATTCAACCGATGAAAAGGATGCAACAACTATGAGCATTATTAAACTAAATCTACAGATTAAGAACAAAACATAAGTGCTTAGCACCAAGATTCGATATATACAGAGCAAATTAACAAGAGATCCGAACAGCAAAAAATAAAACCGATTCCTCAACATTAACTTAGATCGTATATTTAGCGCTGAGAACAAGAAATTTAGACAACACGAATCTTGAAAATTGGAAAAAAAAAAATTACCATCTGGCTTGATTCGCGCTTCTTCTTCTCCTCCTCCCAACCTGATTTTATTTATTTGATTTCCAGAAACATATAAATTTTTTGAAAAAAAAAAACAAAAACAAAAAATTCTTATACTTTCCTAATCTTGATTTTTTTTTTTTTTTCAAGATAGAACATGGACTCGGCCCATTTCAACTCCAGTCGACCCACTTTCTTCTTTGGAAAACAGTCAAGTCTTTTATTTTCTTTCTTTTTTTTAATAAAATGTTTAAATTTGTGCCAAGCGCAAAACAATATTTATAAATTAAGGAAAAAGTGTTTGTCCTTTTAAATGACACAACTTATATCCTTTCACTCTTACAAGGAGGTGGAACCCATACCTTTATATTTTTTGTCCACTCTCTCCTCCTTTATCTATCTCTTTCTCTCACTTAAAATGATACAACTTTACATCATTTAAAATGATACACATTTTTCCCATAAATTAAACATATTAAGCTGGTTAAATGCAGGTCTATGACGCTTATATGTACAAGAGGGAAAGGGCCTTCCAATAAGTAATAATGATGATAATTATTAAGCTGGGTAATTATGGGAGACTAATATTTCCGTGTTGAACTTAAGCTCTTTCTTTAATTTTCTGCTCAGGAATTATCTCATATTTGAACTATACATATAATGTTAATGCGAATTTACTTAACTCTTTTAAAAGAAAATTGTATTGTCGTGTATATTGAGTTCATATTCCGTTTTTCTTTTCCCCTTATAAAATGATCCAATATGCTACAGAGTAATTTCCGTATATGTTGTAAATACGCGATAATCTTTTTAAGAACCTAACAGGTGTTGTAACTTCAACTATGAATTGCATCATCTTTGTTTAAACAAGAAGGTACACATTTTTTAAGTAAACCATTTGCATTGCCTAAGCTTTTAACATATTAAATTTGATATTCATAAATGTACGGGTACGTAAAACCCAACTAAGATTGATGAATAATGCCCTTAACCAATTGGAGTGGTTTGGATTCTAAATTGTAAACCTACTATAAATACCACATAATAATTATTGACATTAATTAATATCTCCTACACTGTGAGATAATAGTTTTGTATTGACATAATTTGATTCAAAGTATATATTATAAACATCTCTTACTTTTAGTGTCCTACTTTTAAAATTTATGAAGTATTATACTTAAAATTGTAAATTTGATTTACACTTTGAGTTAGTCACGCTATAATCAAATGGGGTCTTTGTTAAAAAAAGAACTCAATTAAAATATCTGTCAAATTCGGATTAAGTTAAAACTCATCCTATAAACACCCATATATAAACTTAATTAGTAATAACCAAAATAAAAACTTCTAAGACAAAAAAAAATATTGCAAGTACTTATTCTCAATTGACATTTTCCCAAAAGGATTAAGATAGAAAAAAGGAGGAGCGATGGAAAGAAAGCTATATACAAGAGTAAGCTTCACTGCTTTAGGCCCATTTAGCTAGAAGTGACATACAACCAGCCCCAAGAAGGAGAGATACATTAGCTCCAATTTGAAGCCTACCACTTCCTTGGATTCTTGGATTCATAAAATCAGCTGCAAGGAGATCCACAAGAGCCATGTAAATTAAGATCCCAGATGATGCTGCATTAAGAATCCCTTCCACAATGAGAGCTCTTGGGCTGTTCTCGTCGTAACCCTTACTAATCCATATACCGATTGCAATTCCCACAGGTGTTGTCAATGAAAAAAATAATGCCATGATTATAATTGCTTTGGTCTTGAACTTTGCCTGAGTAGATAGATATACGGTAATAGTTAGGCTCCAACTCACTAGTATTAAAACGGAGGAAAAAGTTTTTTTTTTTTTTCAAATTGATCTTGTGTCTAAATTTTAGTAAATTAAAATTATGATGTGCTCTTTTTTCTTTGGTGAGGATGATGTGCTCTAAATTAGATTAAGGGAGAACATGTTTTTATTATAAATTAAAATAAACAATTATACTCTAAAATAAAAGTGACCCTTACTTGCTTATATCTATCTATATTATTATAAAATAATTTTTACTTTGATGTTCAATTTTCTTTTTTAGATTATCATTATTAACTACTATTTTTATGATTTGAAAAATATGAAAAAAAATATAAATGTGTTTTATTTATCTTTTAAAGATTTGAAGATAAAGGTAGAAATTATAAATATTTATAACTTTGCAATTACATTTACCTGTAATTACTCATCAATTTTCATTATTTAGTAATATTTCACTTCAAATCCTCTTTATCATCATGTTTTTATAATAAAAATAATAAATACAAATTAATAAGTATATAATACCAGTCAATACTGTAGTATTTAACTATTTATTATATTTTTTCCCTGGTTGTGAAAATATCTATTTATTTACTCTTATGATACCAAAGAGGATGTCGTTATTCAGTATTAAATTGTTGTTTTTAAGTCTTTAAGAATATACACTTCATTTTTATTCTCTAAGAATTGAATTCTTATATAACTCGCGCTTGCGCGCGAAGAGCACAATTCCTATGTATTTTATGTGGATGTCGTCCGTCAAATGCCGAACCAGCAACTTGACCCTATCCTTTGACTTTGAATATTCTAATTCAGAAACTCTAAAAAGTATTATTCTATATTCTTTGCAACTATACAAGTTACATCATGCTTGTGTCAATATTGATATGGTTTCTGAATAAATTTTTAAAAATTAAAGCACAATATCGCAGGATATATCATATAAAAAAACAAACAAATAAATTATAAGATAAATATGATTTTTATAATTTTTTAACTTAAGTAAATAAAAATATTTAAAAAACATGTTTTGAACGAAATAAAAATAAAAATTTGTTTCGATTAATAGTGATGTTTTACATGAACTAACTTATACTTGAGTAATAATTAGATATTGAATATGTATATATAAAATAAGTATCGATACCGAATAAAATTCCAGACAGGTACGACAAGACTATAAAAGTAACATCATAGAAAACTTTGAATGTTCGACTTAAAGGGAATATTTAAGCAGTCACCACCAATAAACTAGGCAATGTAAAATTGTTGTTTTTATTCGTCTGTGCTTTAAAGTTTCGTACATTTTATTCAAGCCATATGAATAGCATCCAATACTACTATATCACAAAAAGGAAAAAAAACATTCATGTATATATATTGATAGTACACTACAGACATGCATGGTTTGGTTGGTACTAGTTTCCTTGCTTTAACTGATTATGGAAATTAGGGCAAGTCGCTTTTGAATAATTAACGCGTTTTTAGCAGCTCAGGAAAACATGAGAACATGTATGGTTAATAGAAGAAGAGTGGCTTTACAGCTGAAACTTTTGAAACCGAGCCAATCTAATGTTAAGATATACATATGTCAACATATATTTAAAGGGGTTTGATTTTCTCATGTTGAATGAGAATTCAATTCTCATGTTGTAGAGATAAAAAGCATGTGGGACCCATGTGTTAGAAAAAATTATATGTATGACCCATGTAAACACGGAAATCGAAGAGTGTGTAGGAAAATTTGAATTCTCATGTTCAATGAGAATTATAAAACCCATATTTAAAACTAGAGGACCACCCGATAAAAGAAAATCGAATCCAGTGGCCACAAGAATAGTAAATTAGAAAAAAAGATAAATGAGTGATATATACAAATACCTGTGAGATGCAACCACCAAGCCCCATTCCTTCAAAAAATTGATGGAAAGTTAAAGCAGCAATAAGAGGCCTTATCGTCTTAGGACTCACAGATGCACCCAGAGATATCCCTATTATCACAGAATGCACCACAATCCCCATCTCCAACACCTACAATTAAATTATCAAATATCACAATTCCACACGCAAGTAATTAAGTTTGTCAGTATTGTTTATTTGGGGATAAAAAAATACACAGAATGTGTTATAAAATTAAAAGTAAGTTAATGTATATATATACTGTAACTAAAAAATAACCAACTCCCTGATTTCTTTGCATGCTTTTTTCCCCTTTTCATGTGTCTTTTTTTCTTTCTTTAAGCGAAACAAGTCTTTTTTTCATGTGTCTTTGTTTATTAAGGAAAAATTACGAGTGAAATTACGAGAATCCACACGAATTTAATTTGACAAGAAAATTGACAAAATATTTTGCATTACAATTGGTTAGAGTTAGAGAGAACAAGCTATATAGCCCAAAAATTGAATTACCTGAGAAATAACACGATGGCGAAGGAGGTCTGTTGAAGCAGAAGAAGGAATGGAACCATGAGCATGGCCATGAGTTGCATGGGTATGAACATGCAAATGATCACCATGTATCTCCTCCATCTTTTCTTCGTCAATGACTTGATCCTTGTCGTTAAAGTGAGACTTGTTAAAATATGCGGTTGCAAGAGAATCAATCATGAGGGTTCCAATAGCGGATAACATTGCCACAAATCCGGTGAATGGAAAATCTCCCCATGGATGGTCACTGAGACAAGGAGATGTTAACTTTTCAAAAGCATCAGGCAACACATGGATGAAACCAGTTGATAATATGACTCCAGCTGCAAAGGCCTTTATCATGAAGAACAAGTCCTTTTCGGGACGCAAGGCCGAGAATGTTTTGTTAAGCATTGGAATGCTAACACCGATTGCACTTGCAACAAGAATCGAAACAAGAGCTGCTATTTTGTATTTCAATGCCAAACTCTCGTCACCACCGGCTTCATCCTCTGCTTCACATGTACAGTCACCTAAAACCATACAGGGAAGAAGAACCAGGAAGAGAAAAATCCAAGTATTGTTCATTTGGAGAATTCTAAAAAGGAACTGAGAAATAGTTATAGAGAAGGATATTATGGTAGAAGAAACCAAGTATGAAGCACAACGAAACCGTAGCTGGCTATGATACGAATGAAGATGAGAATTACAGGGATATATATATATATATATATATATATATATATATATATATATATATATATATGTGTGTGAGGACTTAATTAGAAAATTACAATATGTGAAAACAAAATGACATACAAAAAAAATCACAATATTTTCTAGCTTAACATTAGGGGACGTATAGTTACTATGTGAGTGTCAATTTTAATTTTTTTCCAGCGAATTGTGAATGTCAGTCAATTTCAATGTCGACATATGACGACATAAGGTAAATTAGAGAACGACATTAAAGACTTTTAACATACGAGAACGACTTTAAATTTTAATTTTTCTGATATTAAATTGAATTTTTCTAGCTTAACATTAGGGGGCGTTTGGTACAAGGATTTTGGCTGAATTTTATAGAAATTGAATTTTTCTAAATTTTAAATTTTTAGATATTATCATGAATATAAAAATTATATTTTTAAAAATCGAGATTCTCAGACAAAAAAAAATTTCTCCTCTACGAAACACTCTTTATATCGAAGAGTTTAAGACTTTTAAGGCATGAAATTATGAATTTCATTTTCATTTTATGAGCACATTATGGAATTGATGCGAATGAGTGTACGCAACCCACACAACACGGGAAGAGTATGACATCACTCTATATCAGTTATAGAATCGATTACTTTTTTGGGAAATCACGAAATATGTGGACATGTACGCCGAAGGGGGAGTCATAACCGCAAAATTATCCAAATTTGAAAGACCACACTATACTGCACACAAAAATTTGTAACCAACCCATTATATTTATATGGCATTATGGCAACAGTTTTGTTGTATTTTCAACCAACACAAATGAGACCATTATTCTAATTTAATTATTTTGATACGGTCATTTATTTATTATCATTTTTGCAGATTGAATGTTTTTTCATTGCTTTAAAGGGAAAAGGGAAAAGGGTTTAACATTTTAAATGACATAAAGTTATGTTATTTTAAGAGAGATAGACATAAGAATGTATTTCCAAAAAAAAAAAAGATAGACATAAGAAAATATTTTTTTATTTAAAATTTAAATTAAAAAAAAAAACTACTCACTTTCTCTCTCATGATTTTTATTCCTTGTGTCTAGGGGTGAAAGTGGGTTGGGCTGCGCCAAGCTTTGCCCCGAAAAGCCCAAGCCTACGTCAAAAATTTTCAATTTGGCCTGGCCCAAGCCTAATATGAGTCTAACTGTTAGCCTGGTTTGACCCGTTTATAAAAAAATAAATGGCCTGGCTTGACCCGTTAACTTGTTAATTTTTAACTTCCAAGCAGAACCATGAATCAACTTTACAAAGTACTCAAATTCAGTTGCTACACTAAAAATCATAATTTCAACGTCCAAACAGAATCATGAATCATAACAAAAATCATACAATATGCACTTAAGTCATTTTCGAAAGCAAAATGCTCAAACTAAATAACATATATTTCATCAGATCCAATAAACAAATCCATACTATGTAAATTAAAATAACTACATGAATCCAACAAACAAATCATGATGCTTGTAGTAAGTATAACTCTCCCAAAAATCTTTTAATATATTCATATATACAATCTAACATGTTGAGATGTTGGTTCCTCCTATATAAGAAATAAAATAAGATTTCTATTAAAATATAATCGAATATAATTAAGTTATAAATAATTGTAATTGATTAAATTTATATCTTTTGTTTTTTCTTCAAGACATACTTACTCTATTTTATTTTATTTAAAATAAATAGTACAATATAAGCTGCCCTGCAGGCTTATAGGCCCGACCTTTTGAAAGTGGGCCTACGACCTTTTTATTAAACAGGCTTTTTTAAGGCTTTTTAATAAATAGTACAATATATTTGGTATTTTTTCCTCTATTTTCATTTTTTCACTTTTAATCTTTTCTATCATTTTAGAAAGAAATAGAAAAAATAAGGCAAAAAAGAAGTAAGAGAAAAAGAAATCAATTTTTTAAATTTCTAATATATTTGGTCTTATTTTTTTGTCCCCTGTCTGTTTTTTTTTCTTTTTAATTTAGACATATCTAATCTTATTTTTTTCTTCTATTTGTTTGTTGTCTTCGGCGTATTTTCTTCTTTTTTATTTATACTATTTTTATTTTTTTACTTTTAGTATTTTCATTTACTATTGTAAGTTTCAAACATATGTGGTCTTGTTTTTTTTTCTCCTCCTATTTACTTTTTTCTTCTTCCGTAAACAAACATATCCTATTTTCTTATTTTTAATTTAGACATATTTAGGGCCCGTTTGGATGAGTTTTTAAAAAAATGACTTTTTATGCATTGCTTTTTTTAAAATAAATTTTTTTAAAAGGTAAAGTTATTTTACGTTTGGATGTATGATTTGAAAATCACTTTTACATAAAAAAAATTGTTTGGATGTTAAAAAAAAAGAAGAAGCACTTTTATATATAAAATTACAATAAAGGAGAGATAAAATAGCATGATCGTAAGATAAGGAGAGATAAAATAGGTATGATAGGATAAGGTTAAAATTGTATTTTAAAAATTTAGATTCTTTTTTCTAAAAAAAAAAATTATATTATCTTTTAATTTCTGCTTTTTTCAAAAGTAACCAACTACTATCTATAAAAAAAAAAAAGCAGCATTTTAACTTTTATTTTAAATTTTTTGCTTTTTTAAAAAATTGTTATCCAAACTTCTAAAAATTCTCAAAAGAAGTTTTATTTAAAAAATAAAAAAGCAACTTTTTTAGGATTAAAAATCCATCCAAACGGGCACTTAATCTTTTTTTCTTAATTTTTATTTTTATTACTTTTTGTAAGTATTGCAAGTTTCTAACAAATTAGACTTAATTTTTTTTTTTGTCCTCAATTTATTTTCTTTTTCTATGAAAGGTAAAATATGATAATTTAGTTAAGTTTCTAACATGCATGTTAAGATAACTTTTGATGAAAAAAATCATAGGATATAAGTGATTAAAAAACATAAAAAAAATAAATGATTCAAAATAAAATCATAAAGAAATTATTGAATTTTTTTTGTAAAAAGTCCCATTTCGCAAGAAGTGCCCAACAAGGCTCATTTGGAGCAGTGGAAAAGGCAATGTCGTCGAAAGCATTACTCACCACAATTACAATGGAAATGACTAGTGCAATTTTGGTTCCCCCCCACCTCTAAATTACACTGTCATAATCGATTATCATCTTTTCCTTGACTTATTTATGATACTATTTTTTTAAATTGTCAAGGAGGGAACAGCAAAAAGAAAGAAAAAAAATCACAATAAGTTTTAATATTTCTCCTACAAACCCAATATAATTACATAATTTTCTTTCTTGCATACATATATATACGTGTCAATTTTATTTTTCGTTGTTCTTTTTATAAAATCCACCCACTTTTATGTATATAAAATATGAGTTCATTTTTTTTTACAGTCAATATAGATATTGAACCCAAAACGACGTTGTTTTGAGGCAAAAATCAAGGTATTTTTGTAATTATAATTTATTTCAAGGTTATAACACTACAAAAAATGCGGTGTTTGAGCACATTCGTTTAGCCACATTTTCTAAATGACGAAAAATAAGTAAATAGGAACCCGTAATTTACCACACTGTTTAAGTTTAATAAAAGGTTGCAAAGTTATACTTAAATTATTTCATCTCCGTGAATCACAAAATTACCACATTCTTATTTCATGTCCCTCTATTTTCTCAAATCACAAAGACATTTTCCCTCGTGATCAGATTTTTGATATATTTCATTTAGAGAGTGAAGTTTTCTCTCTACCTTTTTATTTCATGATTCGAGGATCGTAAATCCCCAACTCTCTTCAAGAACGATTTAGGGCTTCTTCGCCCAATATAGCGCACTCGATAGCGTGACTTCGTATTTCGCTCGCAGTTACGCGTGCCAAGGCAATTGTAAAGCTCGCAGTTACGTCGCAGATACGGTGCACGCTGTGAGGTGATGTTCTTTCTTCGATCATCATGAAATTCATCTTCGCTATTGTGGTTTCGTTTCTTTTGTGTTCGAATTTTAACTCTGCTTTGACAATTTTGGAATTCTTATTGTTTTTTTAGTTTTTTTACTTTGTTATTATTATTATTAGTATTTGCATTTTGATGATTCTGAAGATGGTGGACACGAATTTGGAGTTGGTTGTGTTGTAGTGATAGTGCCTTTGACTTTAGTGCGACATTGGTTAGTAACTTACCCGTTAGCAATGTGTGGGGGTACTTTCCAATTGTAATGGAATGAACTTCTTTCTGCCTTTGATTCATGTGGTAGTAAAAATATGCTAGTTGACAGATTCACCAAGTTCACTGTGTTATACCTACACACTCGTGATTAGGTCAGTTAAATGTGAAAGAAAATATGGTGTGGTTGGTTGCATAATACATTTCTATTCGGGAAGAAATCTAGGCGGAACCTGTGGGGTATGCGGTGAAAATGAACAAAGCAGGGATTTAATGAGGGATTCGGTTCTGGAAGGGTATTACTCTGCTAACCGTTTTTTTATCCAGGGTTGGGTATCTAAAGTGAGTTGTCAAGCATTTTATTGACTGTTACTTAGATATAATAGATTTTTAAATATATATTGTAAAATCAATGATCAATTAATGCTTTATACTTCAGTTTAGTAACATATCCATAAAGGTGCGATAGCAACTAATGTTCTTTAATGGTGTCGTTGGCACAAACTGGTGAAGGTATTGCAGAACAAATGGTATGTCCAAGAGGTGAGTGAATGTTCCTTAATGGTGTTTGAATCAAGCTGTTCCTATCATTTTAATTTTGCAACAACATACTTTGTAGGCGTATTTGTGGAGGAATCTCAAACTTTTGCATACTAACCGATTCTCAAACTGTTATACAAGAGGTGTACAAGTTCCATTACCTGGCCATGTAACTATCTTTTCCAAATTGACCGTCCTCCTTCTGTTAGCTCCTCGGAGACTGTATTTGGTGCAACTTCCTCAAAGCAACCATTTGAGTATGCTCTTAATAATGTAAGTTCAGGAAATGCTCATTTTCAAATTCATCCCTTCTATTTTGGAACTAGAAGTGAAGCTATGGTTTCATTTTCCTTTTCGGTTCTAAATTTCAAAGATGTTTTGAATTTTGATTCGTGGTTTAATGTGAAACTCAATTAGATACGCAGAAATTGGAAATCGATGTATGAGGATTAAATACCTTTATTACTGTTACTCTTCTAATTTCTTCTCAAAAGATTGTGAAATAATATGTTACAGCTTCAGTTGTCAATCTGGATTCACTTGTCTCTAATTGAAGTCCTTGTTTTCATAGCTTATAGATGCCAGTGTTTTTGGACTATCAGCTCAAGAGGTAAGGAAATTTCCATATATTGCATCAATGGGTATATATGTGTTTAAAATAGACGTTCTGCTAAAATTTCTTAGTAATTTAGTTTCTTTGTGCAGTTTTTGTTTTCCCTAGTTGGTTCTTATTCCCCTTTTTTATTAGAAATATCAATTTTGTAACGTGGGGGTGATTCTATAAAAATAGTGAAGTAATTGTCTCCTTCCCTCAGTGCAATAATTAATGGATTAGATATTGAATAAATGATGGCATAAGGGTCTACCCAACAAAAAATTAATATAAATAAATAACTTATGGTCGATGCTTTAACTAGTGGTTGTCTTGACATCATTTCATGGGTTATATTGTCAAATATAGAAGTGGTTATTAGGAAGATATTGGGACTATTAAATCTTTCTTTGATGGGAACTTGGCCCTTATGGATCAGGTAGGTGTTTTAGTATTTAAAAGTCATAGGTGGCGGTCAAAAAATCCAATGAGTGTATACAAGCTGCAATTTACTGTTCTTTCATATTGAAGCCGCATGACCGATCAAAGCCTCGTTTTACATGTCTTCGGTTCCTGCCACTAACCAAAATAAAGCTCGTGAGTATTTTGCACTTTATTTCTTTAAAAAAATGCTTAATGTTAAGGGATGCTGTTGTGATAATTTTTTTTATGATTTAATATAATTATTTTAATGGATTTTAGGAGAAGGCTCTATACTTTTCTCAGGCAAACAAGAAGAAAGAGGAGTATGAAAACACTCTTTGGGTTTGCAATAATGAATTTCATCGTAGTTGGTATTGGTAATTGCTCTGTTTGATTTTATAATTTTCTTGTACCTATAATAGCAAATATGACTAGGAGGAACCATATTATGGGAACAATGGGCAATGATTTATGGTACCATTTTCATGAACAATGGCAGAAGCAAGAAAAAGGTACCATTTTCCTTAGACTCTCCCATTCAAGTCATAAGTTATTTTTCACTCTCCTTACGTAGCTTTTCCTAAAAATGTGTTTTGCTTTTCTGAAAACTTTTGGAATATTCAAGTCATAAGTTATTTGGTTGTTTACTTCCTATATGGACCAGAGAAACAGATTTTAGTCTATAAATTTGTTCTATTCAACGTACGTGGTTTCTCTATCCAAACAGATGATTTCAATTTGTCTTTGTCCTTGTTCATCAGATCCTCAGCAACCAAATAAAATAAATATTTTTCAAGTGATTTTAATACCTGAGCTGTTCTGTTTTGTCCTGTTCTGATTTTAATACCTATACTGTTTTCTCTTACAGTATATTTCTTGTTTCTGTGGTTACTGTATATCTCAGTTTTCTGCCGTTTTCTCATGTCATGAACATTTTTAATCACTTTGACATGCTCAGCATTATGCCTTGGCTTTATCAATTAATCAGTTAGCTGACTCCGGGGTCTTAACTCTTAATTGTTCCATTGGAGGTTGTACCTGTTAATGATCTTATGTATTATAAGCTGGGTATTTAAAACAAACAATTAATTTTCATTTATACAAAAAAAGAAAAAAGTATTTGCTTTTTATCCCCTTATGTTTTGGTATATATTGAGATATTTTCTTTGATTTAAAAAACATGATAATAATAAGTTTAATCTTTGCATTTTCTTGAATTTGGATCTATGGATTTAATTTTATGTGGGATTTTTTTTTTCGCTTTCAGGCTGAGTTGGAGGAATCAGATGAGAAGGCCGGTCCTGAAACTGAGGAAGCTTGAAACACCATTGCAAAAGTTAAAAAAGTATTTGAAACAACTGAAGTTTAGCAGGGTGGTTTCATTAGAGTTTTGTCAAAGTGTATCCACCAAGGAGCCCATCTTTTGAACTAAGCCAATCCTTATTTTGTTTTCTTATGTAATTGTAGAATATGTATGAAGTTTCATCCATTTTTTAGTGATAAGACATGATTAAATGCTGTTTTGTATGTTGTATGTTGCAATAAATGTTGTTTTCGTTAAATTTCAGCAAATAAAAAAGTAGCCACAATATAGTGTGGCTATTTTTTTTAAATTTTTTTAAATTATTTTAGCCACATTTGAACCGTGCCAAATTTAACTTTAATTGTAGCTAAATATATGCTACCACACTGAATCAGAATGTGGCTAACTAAAACAAATAATGTGGTTAAAATATTGCTACGCCATGATTAGCCACATTTACAAAAAGTGTGGTAGCTTTTGTTTGCCACATTTTTTATGTGATTTAGCCACATTTCTGAATGTGGCTAAAGAGCGTTTTTTTGTAGTGTAATAGTCATTTTCATTATAATTTTTTAATTTTTCAACTCAAAACGACATCGTTTTAGCAGTTAATGTAGATAACTTATCTACATTCACTTTAGAAACATTAAAACCATGAGGAAGGTTATACTTACAACCTATTTTCTTTTACAATCTCTTACAACCATAGCTTAACCGTTGATTTCTACCAATCAACGGTTATCATTTATTGTAAATTAATAATTAATTAATAAATTTAATTTAAAAAAATAATAACCATTGATTGACGGAAATCAACGATGTTAAAATATAGTTGTAAGAGGTTGTAAAAGAAAATAAATTGTAAGTATAACCTTCCTCTAAAACCATAAAATATAATAATATTTACATATGAAACACTAACCCCTTGCAATAATAAAAAAAATTGGCGCGGCTGTGAACCTAAAGGAAACCTAACCTATATAAATTAATAAGGTAATTTGCTGGTAAAAGAACTAAAATATTGTTATTTTAATAAAAAATTACAAAAAATAACTATTTTGAATCAATTTAATTACACTCATGCACGCCCAAAATAGACGTGATCACTCACGCATAAAAAAGACGTGCCCCTTTACAAGAACACGTCTAAACAAAGCATGACTACTCATGCCTAATTAATTAGGCGTGACCTCTACCTTTGCCTAGAAGAGGGATGACCACTAAAGTACATGTCATAATAATTCTAGTACATTGGAGCAGAGCTTTTCTCCAACCGATAACACTAGCCTTTCTTGTCCACAGCCACTTTGTGCAGCACCTATATGCAGGAAGTTTTGGAAAACTAATTACTTAAAGTTTTGGAGGAGGAGGACAAGACTTGTAAAAGCTCTTCTTCCTCATGAAATCCTCTGCGTTCTTCGCTAGTGATTCTGATGATAACAAAGATGAAGGACTAAATTTCGGTGAAGAAAACATTGAACTAGGTTGGGATGAAAGCAATTTTGGGACTTCTTAGAATGATATTCAAGCTTATCGAATTCATATTCATAATGATCCATTAAAAGTGAGGATCTCCATGGAATTGGAGAAGGAAACACAACATTTTCCTTCGCTTCATCTTATACTTTTGAATTGCCACAATGATAAATCCATAGTTTATCATGTTTTAAGGACTATAATTACATGCATTATCTAGTCAAAAGCATGAGAACTTAAGGTTAATTGAATAAAAAACATGGAGTTTGAATTACTGATTTATATGAATGATTTTGGCTTATTTTATAAGATAATTGAGTTGAATTGGAGCATTGGAGAAATGGTTAAACTAGAAGGACTTAAAGCGATAAATGGGGAGCAACAAATTTGCGAAAATCTTCTTGAAGCTGTAATTTAGCCATTTTCTCGTATCAATTATTATGGATTTAGATCTTGTGTTCTTCGTAAAAGTTGTAGAGCGCTCTTTTATCTTTCCAACGAGACTAAAATCACATCAATCAGACAAGTATAGCTTAAGTTAAGACAAAAATACGAAACATCGTTGTTGCTGTCAAAATGGGGCGCTTTAGCGCTTTCATCGGGTCCCAAGTCACGTTTTAGCGCGCTAAATTGCACTCAAGGGCACTTTAGCTCTCGTTTATGACCCAATTACGACCAATTACACGGTTTTGATCCAAAACAAGGATTCCTACATTTATTTAAGCTATTTTTATGAGGAATCCGAAGAAGGTGGACAACTCTTGACGGCTGAGACCTAGTTTTTGATAGAGAAACATGTTCTTCCTGCTTTGGAGTACCTTCAAGATTACACTGGAAACTTTGAAGTTTCGCCATGCCATCACACCAATGGAGTTTGGGGAAGCTTTTATATTTTTATTTTTTCTTTGATTCCACTATGTTAGGCTAAATTTCTTTGTAGTTAGGGGTAGATGGAACCCAATTGAATATTTATGTTTATGAATTTAATTTTTAATGTAATTTCCCTTTTTATAATTGAATGAATTTATCCTTTGTTAATGCCTTCTATGAGTTTGATCTTGTAGATTAATTTATGGTGTTTGTATGACAATAGGGATGTTGGTATATGATCCTTGATTGAAAATTCATCATAATTCTTATGATTCTAGGAATAGACATAGGGTGATTATGCAATCTTGTGATTCATGATCTTAATGCTTGTTTTCTTAAGGAATAACCGGGAACTGGGGTTCTTTCAAGATTATATAAAATTAGGGTATCAAGGTATTGAGTCTTAATTAATTTAGAGGAATCGATTGGCAATATATTAAGGACAATTACTTAAGGGTTTAATTCATGACATGGAGAGAAAATTAGAGGAAATCGAAACCCTAACTGCGTTTTTCTTGATTGTCAAAACAACTTTCAATTTATCTTTTTGCATTTTTAATTATGTTAATTGCTATTGTTTGATTTTAATTCTCGTATAAACATTCTCGTAAAATAAAGCGTAATAGTGAACGAGTGATTGGAATTCTAATACTCGTGGGAATGATCTCCTACTCACGTACACTTTATTACTTTTACGACCGGTGCACTTGCCAAAGTCGCAATACAGAACCTTCTAGCTCTCAGTTTCTAGCTTTATTTGAATTGTTTGAAGATCTTTTGGATCCTGATTTAGTGGTTGCGCTTGAAACATTAGGGTTATAAACACGAGATTTCAAACTTCTAACAGGAAAAAGCAAGGGTTTTTGATCAATTCACGAGCTTGCAGCATTCTATTTGTCAAAATTTGTAGTGTAAAAATCTGTATTGTTGGTTACAGTGGAATCAGTGAAAACACAAAAAATTGTATGTAATCATAGAAAATCAGAATGCAATATGTAAGCATAAAAAATTGCAAGAAATCAAAACTGAGCCCAATATTGAATACTGTATCCTTAAGGCAATTTCCCCCCTCAATGGTGCCTAAGGTTCATGAACAAATACCTCCCACGATAGAACAAATTATCTTTGTTTCGACAGTGGCACAATCAGAAGAAACAACTTCGGAGGACACAACGAACGCTGATCAATCACACCAAATGAATCCAGAAGATTTCAAAAACACATTTTTTTTACAGAGTTTCGTTAATAAAAAAGTCTCTCTTTATTCTTATTTCCTTCCTTATTTATAAATCGTGACTGGTCACAATGAATGATATCTATTGACGGTGAAGAGTTGTGTCTGTTTGGCAGTGAAAAGTCATGTCTATTCACCTGTGAAAAGTAATGTCTCTTTGACAGTGAAATGACACATCTTTTCACACCCAACTTCTTATTCATAACATTTGAATGCTATAAGAATTGCAAGAGAACTTTCCAAGTTTGGAATTGGGTTTCATCAAACTCAAATGAGGTTTCATTCTATAAGAATTATATGTTTGCTTTCTGGGCATTCCACGTATTCCATACGTGTTATTATCACATTATTTTAATATTTATTTATTTTTAATTTATATATATATATATATATATATATATATATATATATATATATATATATATATATATATATATATATAATCACATAATATATAGAGAGAGAGATTATATACTCACTTTTTAACTAAGAAATCATTACATAATCAAATAAAAACTAACCAACTAATCATTACTTATAGATAAGATTCTAACTAAATCTAATAAGAATTATTTGTTTGCTTTATGGGAATTTCACATATTCCTTACTTGTTATTATCACATTATTTTAATATTTATTTATTTATTTTTAATTTATTATTTTTATTTTTATTTATTTTATTTTATTATTATTATTTATTTTAATTATTACATTGTTCTCGTAAATCAATATTTTATTTATGAGTTTTATAAGAGTTATGTTGTAGGAAAAGTGATTGTGTAATGTTACAGAGATTCGTTTTGCATGCCTTAATTTTTTATTTATTTTTTTGTTTTAAAAAGTGTGGGGCCCACAAAATATTGTGAGTGTAGGAAAATTTGTTGTATTATGTTAAAGGATAAAACGAAAACCCTTCATTTATTATGTTTTTACACTTTTTGCACCATTTCGGGCGCTTCTTACGCCATTACAAGAGAATATTTGGTGCTTATTGTGCCATTTCAACATTTTCTTGCGCTTTTTGCGCCTGTAAATAGTATCAATGAGCAATGCATTTTTTTTTTTGGTATTATAATTCATGATACTATTTAACTTTTTATAATTATGTATCAAATAAGGAAAGAGGGTATTTTGTCACAAGATGATTTCAAACTCATATATTCTTATTCTGATTAAGGTACGTTTAAAATGTTAGATTATTTTTTTATTTGATGAATACTAGGGTGTTAACGGGTTGAGCCGGGATGGACTTTAGTCTTAAAAGGTTAAACTTGTTTAAATGTGTCAGTCTGGCTTAACTTGTTACTTATTATGAATATAATTATCGGCTTGTGACCTAACTTATTTACATAAAATAAAAGTCTGGTTTAGTCTATTAGCTTGTTAAAAAAAATAAGACAACACAAATTTATCCAAACAGAATATATGATCAACAACACTAATAATTTCACAAAGATTCATAAATTCAATATATATCTAAACAGTATAATATAGAACAAAATTATTTAAAAAGTCTGTTTAACCAATAAAATGCGATAAAATTGGTTGAGGAAAGAGAAAGGGGCTATTATGAGTAGTATAAAAAATATAAAACAAAAATAAAAGTTAATAATATACTAGGCCAACCTGAGAGGCTCTAAGGTCGGGCTTTTGAATTGGAGCCTGATCCTTTTTTAGTAAACGAGCTTTTATACAAGTCCAAGCCTGATTTCAACTATCAATTTTAGACATGTAAGTCCAGGCCTTCACGAGTCGGATCAAAGACCCCTGATTTGCTTATCACCCCTAATAAATACATTGTTATTTAATGATATATTGTCGCATCATTTAAGAAATTTAACATATCATGTATTATCAAACTCATTAAATGATATAACAACGTGCTATTGAATAATATTATAAAAATCCTTCCACTAATAATGTATAAGATTAAACTTTTTCTTTTTTGGAGGTTACAAGGAATTGAACACAACTCCCTACATTACACACACTCCTAACACACACCCCCAGATTAAACTTTTTCTTATTAATGATGTATATATCTCACCTTTTATTCTTTGAAATATGAATTTAATTATTATCCATTGATAATACTAAAGAAATTTCATTATCACAACAAGTTAAACAATTTAATTTATTGAATCACATAAAAAAATTTACTGAGAAAGTTCCGGAAATTTAAACTTAAAAATATTATATAGCCTAAAAGATTGACATGGATAACATAACCTGTTATAAAATAATAATTTAATTTTGATTATTATTATTATTACTTTCCTATTCTAACCAAATCGGGAGAAAAATTTCAATGATCCCGGGATCAGTAGTTCGGATAAAAAATTTGACAATTACTGAGAAGAAAAAAAAAGGAGACTTTTTTTTCAAATGTGATCAGGTGAATGGAAATATCATGTGGGGCTTGGATCACCAATTTTTTTTTCCTGAGACCGGACCATCATCTTTTGGAAGTGATTCGAACTGAGTCTAGTCATGCAAGTTAAGATTTGCTCGACAAGAATAAATTTTATTGAGATTACTAGTTAAAAGTATGAATTTGTTTTCTTGATTGAAGTTCAACTCGTTAGTTATTTAATTTAAACACAATGAATTATACTTAAATTTTATGCTCAATAGCTTGTTATTTAATTAATTTTTTTTTAATAATATGAAGATATACGTCGTTTATATAAAAATAATAATAATTTCGGTTTCAAAAGTTTCAGCTGTAAAGTCAATATTGTTCGATTAACCGTATCTGCGTATCTGATATAACCATGCATGTTCCCATGTTTTCCTAAATTGCTAAAAAAAGGGGTAATTATTTAAAAAGGAAATTGCCTTAATTTCCATAATCAATTAAATGCAATAAAATCAAACTAGTACCAACCATGTATGATGTCTGTACTAGCTATTATATGAAAGCTTTTTCTTTTTTGTGGTATATAGTATTGGATGCTACTCATATGGCTTGAATAAATCTATAAAAGCGTAAAAGTCGAAAACCAGGGCTGTGGTGTACATTGTCTAGCTAGTTTATTCGTGCCTCGTGGTGACTGCTTTAAAGATTTCATTGAATTCGAACATTCAAAGTTTGCTGTGAATGTTACTCTTATTCTTGTCGTGTCTGAATTGAATATTCATTCCATATCGATACTTATATATATATATATAGACAGATCCTTTGACACCAGTGTCAAAGAAAAAGTTTGACACCTCATCTGAGAACCATTAGATTAAAAAAAATCAATGGTGTCACATGTTTACAAATCAGAATCGTTGATTTTTTTTAATCTAACGGTTCTCATATGAGGTGTCAAACTTTTTCTTTGACACCAGTATCAAAGGATCCTGCCTCATATATATATATATATATATATATATATATATATATATATATATATATATATATAGGTAGGATCATTTGACACCGGTGTCAAAATTTGAAATTTGACACCTCATCTGAGAACCGTTAGATCAAAAAAGATCAACGACTCTGATTTGTAAGCATGTGACACCATTGATCTTTTTTGATCTAACGGTACTCAGATGAGGTGTCAAATTTTAAATTTGGCACCGGTGTCAAATGATCCTACCTCATATATATATGAGGTAGGATCATTTGACACCTCATCTAAGAGCCGTTAGATCAAAAAAGATCAACGACTCTTATTTGTAAGCATGTGACACCGTTGATCTTTTTTGATCTAAAAGCTCTCAGACGAGATGTCAAAATTCAAATTTGACATGGGTGTCAAAGGATCCTACCTCTCTCTCTATATATAGAGGTTTGCATTTGTCATTTAACAAATTTTTTCTAGTCGAACCTTGGTCTTTTGATCAACAAAGAACATATCATAAATGAAATTCCCAAAATAGAAAGGCAATGAAAGTAAGTAAACAAAAATGAAATCCTTAAGAAACGGAGATCATAAATCTAGCAAAATGAAACCCAACACAACAACATGAAAAATCCTGACACAGAAGAAGATTGGATCTCATTAAAAGGTTTGAAAGCGCCAAGAGCCCTTGTAACCAATGTGAAGAAAACCGTAGATCACTTTCTTATGCTTCTACTTTGTTATCCTTCAGTTGCAAATTGATTGAATTTGGGTTGAAATGGTTGCTAAGGGATCGTAGATCACAGGTTTAGCTGACTCTCATGTTATTGGTGCATAGCTCATAATATCTAAGAGCATGTGTCTTCATCAACCAATCTAAAATGATTCAAACTGTGGTGACTAAACTGAAAATTGATAACCGAATAAACTAAAATTTGAAAAAAAAAACCGCAAATTTTAATTGGATTGGATCGGTTTTCGGATTGATTGATGAAAATCGATCCAATATATTAATTTCTCTCTACCTGCTTAGGCATTTCCCCAATCATATCCCAAAAATTTCTAGACTCGAGATACATTAACCCATTAACTAAACCAAAAAAAAAAAAAAAAACTAGCCACATTTTATAATAAAATTTCATCTGTAGAGCTTCATATTTCCAAAAAAAAATAAAAATTATATTATCGTTTACTGATGCTTTTGTATTTCAAAAAAAAAAATAATTACAAAACCAATATATACAAAAGATATTATTTGCACAATAATTATGAAATAAATTTTAGAGTTTTCAAAAAATCAAAAATCGATCCAATCCAAACCGAAAAAAATTGAATCGGATCGGATCGGATTTGAAAACAAATCCAAACCGAATAGATGATTACATGATCAAACCGATTAAATATGATCGAATAATTTTTGCTTCCAAAATCGATCCAATCCAGACCGCGAACACCCCTATCTCACATGTCTATGCGCACTTGTGTAGTTAGTAGTTACATACTTTTTTTTATAAAAACAAAAAGTAATAATTATTAAGTTTTTGTATTTTAAATAATTTTACTTGATACATTAAAATAAATATAATAAAATGTTAAAAATATATCAAAATATTATTGCAAATAATTTAAATATTTTGATTTAATATTTTCTTAAAATTAATAGTTTAAATGCGTGTTAAATATTTGTTATTAAACAATAAATTGATTATTATAAATATTAAATTTAGGAAAAAGTATTTTTTCAGTCGATAAAGTTATTTTCAGTAAACTCAAAACTATGTCGTTTTGAGATTATAAGATTAAAAAATTATAATAATAAAGACTAAAAAAACCCTGTAATATATTATAATTACAAAAATACTTTAATTTTCGTCCAAAAATAACATCGTTTTGAACTCACCAAAAATAACTCATCTACGTTTACCGCAGAAATTCTTTGCCCTTGAATTTATACAATATTATATCTGTTTCTTATTAGCCTTATTAATAATTAGTGATTGCACGGTGTTTATAAATCATTTACTTGCTTTATTGAGAAAAAAGGGACACCTCGAAAAAAAAAAAAAAAAGTAGAGAAAAACCGAAATTGGCGCATACGGCAGCAGTCGTCGGGAGCCGGGAGCGCATGCGATTTAAGAAAAGAAAAGAAACGGAGAGGGGCGATTAATTCGAATGGCAGAATCGAATTCCAAAATGGCGTCGCCTCCGTTGGATCGTCCCGTTCGAGTGTACGCCGATGGCATCTACGACCTCTTCCACTTTGGCCATGCTCGTTCCCTTGAGCAAGCCAAGAAATCGTATGCATCTTCTTCTTAATCACTATTTCACTTTTATTTGATACTTTGCATCAGAGATCTGCTTAATGGAATGCAATTATATAGATTTCATATTTCACAAACACACTTTTTCTTACTTTCGAGTTTTTAGATTTCCGAACACATACTTGCTCGTTGGGTGCTGTAGCGATGAAGTCACCCACAAATACAAAGGCAAAACGGTTATGACAGAGGCCGAACGATACGAATCCCTGCGCCACTGCAAGTACGTTGTCTTTTTTGTCAATTATTATTTGGATTTGGATTTGGATTCGAATTTAATTAAGCTTATCTTGAGAGCAGATGGGTGGATGAAGTCATTCCTGATGCCCCTTGGGTTATAAATCAAGAGTTTCTTGACAAGCACAAAATTGACTATGTGGCTCATGACTCTCTTCCGTAAGAATAATCTCTTAACATCAACATGTGCATTCAGTTACTTGGATCCATTCATTTCATTGCATTTTGCATAATTGTAATCATCATTTTTGCACTTGTCAATCCATTGTCCACAGTTATGCTGATGCCAGTGGTGCTGCCAATGATGTTTATGAATTTGTATGTATGAGAAAATGTTCTTTTTGTATATTTTCATTTCGTTTCATTTTGCTTTTCTTCCATGACATACACTATATGCCATGCAATTTTATATGCAGGTTAAAGCTGTTGGGAAATTTAAGGAAACAAAACGGACTGAAGGAATATCTACATCAGATATTATAATGAGGATTGTCAAAGATTATAACCAATATGTGCTCCGGAACTTGGATCGTGGGTACTCAAGAAAAGAGCTTGGTGTGAGCTATGTGAAGGCATGATTTTGTCATAGATCTCTTTGATGTTTTTTACTTTAAATAGGATACCTCTTTAAGTGTATTATTCATTCTTATATTGACTTCAATCTTGTTGTTCCTTTGGCGAATGCGCTTATCCCTTGTGGTTGTCATATGTTTATCATAAACAGGAAAAGCGATTGCGAGTGAATAGAAGGTTGAAAACATTACAAGAGAAAGTAAAGGAACAACAAGAAAAAGTTGGTGAAAAGGTATGTATACTGCTATAACATATAATTTAGTTAATCAAGTTGAATTGATTTCTTTCTTTAGGCAAAATCATGTGAATTGAATGGGATGTAGGATGAGAAACACCTATGTAAACTGTGATGTAATGTAATTGTTGGTTGAACCGTCAAAGTAGGTTCTGAGAATACCAATTAAAGTGCTTCAAAAAATTTCACAGGGAAACTCAATGGTGATTTAAATTGCTATGGGATGTTGGATATCTATTACTGCTTTTTTGGTTTAATGGCTTATTATCACAGTTTTGTCAAAGTATTGACCGCATGGATTTTGGAGTGCTTTGTGAAGGACACATACGATGATTAAGGAGTAAAAGCAACAAAGCTTATAATAATTCAATCTGAATTGAGATCTGTGTTTATCTTGTTTTAATTTTTATTTAGGACCTGGCAGTTTATTGCAACCCAAAAAAATTGAGTCTTAACAGCTTCAAATTTGTTGAATATAGCTTACAATGAATTCCGTTCCTCATTTTATGATAAATTTCAATATATAGGTCTCTGTTTTTATATCTTCTATACATTCTTATAATGTAGTGGCTTTATGTATCTTGTTGTGTGCTTGCAGTTGTAACTGGAAAAAAAAATGGAATTTTGCAGATTGGATTTTTTATTTGGCTTGAAAGTTACTACATGCTTTGATCACATGCTGAATTTTCATATGATTTTTTTAATTTAGCTTTAATTTATCATTGTAATTCTAGCAGGATGAACCAGGTTGCATGTGAATATATTACTCCTAATTTCTATCCTTTTCTTTTTGTGTCGGGCATCATAGGTCACAGTTTCATTGGTTAAAAGTGTAGTGGTCTTATGGCTTATTGCCAACAAACTGATATCAGCCAATTGCAGTTTGTTTTTTCACGATTCTGTATTGCTTGTTTGAATTCCTAATATTGCTTGTTTGAATTTTTACCCTGAGACTCTATTATGCTCAAATTAATTGTTGGCTGACATTAAAAATCTTGTGTCCACATGTGATGAAGTGACTAGAGAGTGAAAAAGCTCTGGACTGGCTTAACTGTAGTTGTCTTGTAAAAGTAAAACAAAGAATTCTTACTGTTTCTGCACAGTTGCTAAAAGCAGTAGTAGGAAGCAGCTTTGTAAAATTAATCATTTTGCTTAAATGCTAGGTTGTTAGTAGCGGCCCGTAGCGCCGCTAAACCGCTACCGTAGCGGGTAGCGGCGGTCAGTCGCTACAAACCGCGACGCTACGCGACATTGGCCGTAGCGGAAGGTAGCGGCGTAGCGTAGCAGCAATACCTCTACCCGCTACACCCGCTACCCCGCTACACCACTCCCATGTTGGAATTTGATGGAGAATCCGGAGATGATGATGATTTTCTTTATTAGTTCACTTCTTGTACTTGACTATTTGACAATTTTATTGTTCAGTTGTGTTTAATTTTGGATCCTTCCTTTATGTTCCTTGTATTTGACATTGATTGTGGAATTATGTGTTTGATTTTGTGTGACTTCTTATGTTTGAGCATTAATACTAAAAGCGGTATTGCCTCGTTTCTTGACTGTTAGTATAATATATGTGGAATTAATACTTCACCGTAGCAGTAATACCGCTACCCGCTACACCGCTATACCATTTTCGGGGTCGGCCGCTACCGGCCGCTAACTGCTATTGACAACTATGCTTAAATGTACATCTGGGTGAGAGGGAGCTGTTGTGTTATTGAAAGTGTTGAAACTAAACAAGGTGTTTACTCTGTATAGTTGCATAGATGAGGCTGTAGTTTAAAATTGATATGTATAGGAACGGGCAAGTGATCATAGACATCCTTAACAAAGCAAAGTGTCAAAGCCTATGTTTATTACATAATAAAGCAAATCTTGCTGTGCTATGGACATTAGCATTCTCCTTTCAAAATTTATTTATGCTTAATAGTATAATACCTTTTTAATTTATTTCAATTGGTTTTACGGTATTGTGATAGATATACATATTTTTGTGGTTCATCTAGATCCAAATTGTTGCAAAGACTGCGGGTATGCATCGGAATGAGTGGGTAGAAAATGCTGACCGTTGGGTTGCTGGGTTTCTGGAAATGTTTGAAGAAGGTTGCCATAAGATGGTGAGCTAATTTATTCCCAAAAAAAAAAAATATGTAACTCTTCTGATGTATGTAAACTACAAGTTAACTTCTTCTTTTTTTTATTTGTTTTGCTTTTTTCAATTTTTGTTACCCCACTTGGATCTATATCAGGGAACAGCAATTAGGGATCGAATTCAAGAGAGATTAAGAGGTCAGCAGTTAATAGATGGCTCATATCCTCTACAAAATGGCAAGGATGATAAGGATGATGACCACGATGAGTATTATTATGATGAGGATGATAGTGATGAAGAATTTTTTGAAGAATATTATGATGATGATGAGCTTAATCCCCAGATTAACGGGAAAGATGAGGAGATAAAATAGGTAACTTTTGGTAAAGTTGTTGGGTTCTCGGCGGAATGTCGATAGCTACTGTCCTTGCGATTTCTGTAATATTACATGCATTATCTTGGATAGTGGAACATGGCTTGTAGTTGCACAAGGTAACTTTAATTTTGCTGAGTGTGGTCAAGATTCTGCATGTGGAACGGCGGTATACATGAAACTGTTGTTTGTATATGCTTGGCAAGAAAACCTGCCCCGAACTTGTGTTTGTTACTTGTCATGTCAGTGACTTAGTTTTAGATGGGGAAAATACTATAACCTTTTTATTCTTTACTTTTGGACTCCATATCTTCATTATCTTTTATCTCAGGCATGCTTTCATAGAGTTTATTTTGAAGTTTTCATCCAAAATGACTTGAGAGAGAGAGAGAGAGAGAGAGAGAGAGAGAGAGAGAGAGTACTTTCATTCCATTGGCGTGCCCATGTTACTTGGGATGCTTAAAGTGTGTTTTGTAGTGTCGGTTGATTACTGTGCGATAATAATTTAACGGAAAAAATATCTTAGGCCGTGATTGTTTGGCAGAACATGCAATGAGTGTGCTTTAAAAATAAAATTACTACATAAGAAAGCAAGGTAATCACATCCTCTGAATATATTTTGGAATATCTAGAAATCCTTTTAATGAACGCCAATAATTCCTAAATTCACGCTGGACTTATTTTGTAGTCGTTTCATTTAAATTTCCTTAAACATTTAGTTTTTAACCATAAAATCCTTTGATAGAATTTTATGATTTAATTGGGAATTAAGATTTAACGTATGTAAGTGTTTAGAACTTGAGAAAGCTTGTTCTTACTACAAAATTCCAGGAGCTTGTTTTTTCCCCATCTTAAAGTCATGGAAAATCAAACTCCGGAAATGAATGATTGAAGGTGGGGAGAGTTGCCGTTTGGGAAAGATTCTTATTTGTAATCCATCAAAAATTAATCTTGAAACTATAAATTTAGAGATATGCAGTTTGGGAAAGGTTTTTATTTATAATCCAGCAAAAACTAATCTTGAGACTATAAATTTAAAGATATGCATTTCGATTGATTTTTTTGAATTTAGTTGTTAGAATTGCGTGGAGGTATTTATAGTCACATGGAAAAGTTATAGACTCACAAGAATCTGGCTAATCAATTTGTTATGGCTCGGATTAATTGGTAGCTCGGATTAATTGGTAGCTTTTATCCTCGAACTAGAACATCTGGGAATCTATTCCAAAAGTAAGATTTGTGTTTACTTTATATTTTGGAAAGCTTCTAATTTTTAATAATGCGGTTCTAAAATCAAAATCAAAATCAAAACTTAGTAATAATACTCAGAGAACAAATAATTGTTGGTTAGTGTTATATCTGATCTCTAATGCAAAACACTTCAATCCAATGGCGCACCTAAGTTCAGACACCTATGGAAGTAATTAACTTTTGTCATCCGCGTAAGGTCTCAGTAATCATTTATATCATTATATGTTTCGATTTGAGTTATATTTTGAGCGTGAAATAATAACAAAAATACATTTTAACATCATGGAGGATTCAAACTCGTTAAATTATTGCAGGTGTTACACGTTCAAACTCGTTAAATTATTGCAAGTGTTACACATGATAAGCAATGTGACTCACGACTTGACTTTTTTTATGATGAGATAAATTGTTATTCTGCATTCCAACTTCAAATCCAATAAACATTATCAGAGCTTTGAAATGTATGGTAAGGAAATACTCAATAGGGTTCACACTTCACAGAGTTGCAGTTGAAAATTCGTAACGTATCTTGAGAAACAGTCATTGATAGAATGAGACTAAATGGTAACAACGTGCAAAACAATTTTTAGGTAGCCATGCGTTTATCACTAAATATTATGCACCTCTGAAGAAAATGGGGAAACTGAAACATAAAAATAGTAGAAGGGGGCATATCACAATGAGGAGAAGTTATTCTATGGGCCAGGCCCATAAAATGTATAAATGCTCCCTCTCACATGTAAAGGGCAAAACAGAAAAATAAAAGGAAAAGCAGGGACAAAATGGTCAAAAGAAAAAATTGATTGTGAGGGGACCAGGGAAAGATTTCATGGGCCAGAATCATATTAATTTTTTCCCACAATGAGAAAGGAACAGTGACCAAAATGTCACTGTTCATCAATTTTTTTACCTAAATGCCATGCGAACAGTGTTATTTCCCAATCTGCCACGGGAGCAAGTTCGTTACCCAGTGTAGCGAACTCGATTTGCTGACGTGTCACATTTCTAGTGGACATCAACTTGATTTTAACCAAGTTCGCCTACATGGTAGGCGACCTTCATTTTTTTTTATTATTATTATTTTTAAAATTTGATACTTGTTATCCATTAAAAATGTGACACGTCAGCAAACTGAATTCGCTACACAGAGTAATGAACTTGCCCCGTGACATATTCGGAAATAATACTGTTTGCGTGATATTTAAGTAAAAAAGTTGGTAAAGAGTAAGTGTTCCCAATCAGACTGTCATAAGCCTAGTTCTATTGCTAAACGTTGCTAGCTTAGGGTAGACTTCATACCACCGGGTCAGGGGCCTGATAACCTATCATTCCCGCAATTTGGAGTTTGTACTTTGTACTATTATGTTGAGTGTTGCTTCCACATTCTGTATCACAAAAGGACATACATAGATACAAGTATTACAAGGAAGCAAGTCAACATACGTAACATATTTTGGTAAAGGTGTAAACCATAATAATTTAACTTTAGGACTCCCTAGGAGAAGGTTCCCAATTAATATTAACATAAAAAAAAAAAAAAAACAGACAGATAAAAAAGAAAGGAATATAAATAAATATTACACCATTGCTAATTAACAAGGAAAAGTAGAAGCATAGCAAAATAAAAAATAAAAAAAAACATAGCCCGATTTGTGGTGTGCGTGGCCAGACAAACTATAAATATATTTAACATAGGTTGGTCAACAATTGTCGCTAAGTCAGCACCTAATTTATCTGCTTTATGTCACTTTCAGACCGAAGAAACTGCTAGCCGCCTACCCCTGTTCCTATTGGAGAATACTTTACGGTGGCTTCTCAACAGCATCAGAATCAAGAAGAAGAAGTACTTGGGAAGAAACGCAATTCATGATCCATGAAAATCCCACTATAATCAGTAACATTTGGAGGTGTTGGGTTGTTTATATTGTCTCCAACTTCTCTGTTACTAGTGGATATGTAGTGCTGGTTTTGTTGTTGATATAGCTGCTGTTGTTGTTGTTGCTGCTGCTCAAGATGGTAGCCAGAAGGGGCTAACATGAGCCCATTTGGGTTCATAGAAACTGGACGTGACCCGAAACCGAAACCCAGATTTGGCAAAGGTATTGATGCAGTTGGGGCAAAAGGTGCGGTTGGGCCGCCAGTGAATTGTTGCACCATGGCCCGGAAGTTTGTTGTGTCAGTGTTGAGCAGAGTGGTGGGAGTTCGCCTTGAAGCCCGGGATCTGCGGCGGATGGGCTTGGAGACTCGGCCTTCTGGGCTCAACTGGGTCGGCGTCGTGATGGTGGTTGTGACGGTTGTAGCTTCGGAAACGGAAGATGGGAGGACTTGACCTGCAGGGAGGTTTTGTTGATAGAAATGGAGCCAGTCATTTGGGCCAGACATGGTGTCACTCATGGCCATATAAAAATGGATTGGGAAGAGAATAAGAATAAGAAGAAGAAGAAGAAGAATGAAGAGCCTTTTGTATTGGTGAATGAGAAGGAAAGAAAATTGTGTATTTGTGGGTTATTTATGGTGGTTTCAACTTTCTTCATTCTTCGTTGTGCTCAGCTCAGTCATAGTCATAGTTAACAACGTAATGGAAGGAAAAAGGAACATCCTGGCCCTTGATTTAGAGAGCCACGTGTTAGATAGGAGAATAATAATTATAATACTATTATACTAATTAATACACCCTATGGTTGTGTACTCAACTACCAACCCAACCCAACTATATAATTTTATCAATTTACGAGTTATTCGATATATTAGGGGTTAAAAATGACGATGATCATCAAATTAAAAATGACTGTTTATACCCTACCCCAAAAAAAAAAGACTTATAAATATCAATAAAAATAAATTAAAAATAAGAATCACGTATATAATTATATTTTAACTATATATTAGTATAAAGAGAATTTAAATTTTTTTCTTTTTTCATTAATTGTATCAGGCATATTTTATAATCCGATCCACGCATATGAAATATAGAACTTTGTTCATAAATACAAATTTGTAAGTACATGTAATGTTTAGATAATAATGGAAAGGAAGAGTGTTGGCATGTTGAAGTTTATGATGTTAACGACGTGGAGGACGGAATAGATTGCACGTGTATTGTTTTAGTAAATATTTTTACTTTTCTAATATAACTTTGTGTTAATGTAATGAAATAATATTATTATAATGAATAGTTAATAAACTTTTTATATTCTCTCTCTAAAGAGAAAGAAAGTGAAGGAGAAAGAATATAAAAAATTATTAATCATGTATTAAAATGACATTATTTTATCTAAAATAAAATAAAGTTATATCCTTTAAAATGATAAATATTTCTCCCTAAAATAAATTACGAGAAACTCATATAATAATAAAAAAATAAAATAAAGGATCATATTTTTTTTTCATGTTACATGGACTTTTTTTATCATATTATATACCCATTAAAATTTGAGCTAACACTTTTTTTTCTTTTAAGTTGTGGTTCATCTGATTATATCTTTATATAAGATAATATTTTCTTATATAATATAATAAAATTTTTGTCCAAAAATGAATAGGTATATTTTTTTAATTTTAGTTAGTGATATACAAATTTTAATAGGGAAATCATTTTTTGATCTTGTTGGAGATTGTTTTCTCATGTTGTAAGGCAATAAAATTCGTGCTATCTTCTTTTTATTTTTTAATAAGTGATGAGACTCACCATTTGTTGTATTTATAACATAAGAAATGTTATCTCATGTGACATGAGAAAAGAAAAATCTATTTTAATATTGGGAGAATATAATTTTTTTTCTTAGTGTGACATGAGTCATGAGCTCAGATACCTCGACATGCAAAATTTTGGAAAATATGCGTGTCGGATACTGACACATTCCAACACGCGGTCAACTCTCCGATACGTTCTAACACATTTTTCGACACACATTCAACTCTTTCCGACATGCGGTCAACGTTCCGACACGCGTCCGACACGTTTTTTTACTCTTAATTTTATTTTACTAACTAAATATAAAAAAAAAATTATAAATCAATTTTTTCTATTATGAAACTTGACATTAAAAATTAAGTACGAAAAATTATTTTTATTTATATGAAATTTGAATATTTGATTGATTATATAACCTATCATGGACTGTTATATGTATTAAATATAAATTATATTTTATATATTAAAAAATATTATTTAATATCAAAATTTGTCTCAACATGTTAAAATATGATATTTTTGAAAATAAATGTGTCGGTGTGACATGTCGCGTCCCGTATCAGTATTCGTGCGTAGATTCGTGCCTCATATGTCCTTAGTACTCGTGTCATGTGAGTCTGTGCGTGACCCTGTCGCATGGTTCCATCGAGGAAGCAGCGCCGGGGCCCAACCCCAAAAGACCAGCTTTGGGATGAAATGATGAAAGTTGAATCATCATAGCGTCATCCTTTGTAGTGACTCATGTCGGCCTATGACTGCAACTAGTGGTTGTGGTTGTAATTGTGACTTGGACTATTCAAATTTCAATCAACGTTTATTGCCAATTGCCATTGGACTTGCAAATTCTAATCCAACTTTTTCACATGAAGAAAGTGCTAAGTTGCTTCCCCTTCAATCTAAAACAATAAAGTAAACAATTATATGCTTCGTTATTCTACCACATGCTTACCGCTTTGACCTTTTCTAACATTTCTTGTACCGTCTCAATTCTCAACCCAATCTATTCAAAGTAAAACCCAATGTTTTTACATGTATAGGGTGCATCATACCTTAAAAACTTTTTTTAGGGCAAAAATAAAAAAAGTAAGTTAATAATAATTACAAGCAAAAATAAAACCTTAAACCAAAAAGTAACTTAGCTAAAACCGGAGCAAACTTAGGAATTTTAGTACAGATTATAAACATTAAATAGGATATTTTTATTATCAAATATTTTTATTTCTATTCTAATCACTGTTAGATTTTATTTTTCAGCTGATAATCTTTAAAAAAAATCTGAAAAGAAAAAAAAATAACTTTTAATATATTTTTCAGAATACATAATTATATTAAAGTGATAGTGTATTGATAATAAAAATATTTGACAGTAAGAATATTGTATCTCTTACTTTTTATTTGATTTATGTTGACTTTCATAACACTAGTTGTCTAGTTTCTATTTTATTTAACAAGTATTTAGATAAGATGAAGACTGTTTAGCAACTTTTGATTCAAGAAGTTTCAAACTGACAATCTTTTTTGTCCATTTTAATAACAAAGAATAGATACTTGATATAACTGAGACTTTTTTATGGTGTTACTAATTAGTGGTATCCTATAGTATTAGTATTTGCCTTTAAAATTTTCATCTATATATATATATATATATATAAATGAGATTATTGGGAAAATTTAGTCAATTATGCTCAAATACAAATATAATATTTTTGGATCTTATTCGTAGACATTCTCTTAACGTTTAAAAATAGTTAGTCCCGCTGCCATTTATTTTATGTTTTTTGAAACCTAACTTACTATTATATTGTTAATTAAATTAGGCATAATTAAACGGGTGATATCATTGACTCCTGTCTCCTGATAAGAAAAATAAAAAACTCTTTATTAATGTAAAATACTTTGACATGACTTGACATAAATGTAAAAATTAGTCTAATGGTACAAAACGAAATATAAATTCGTGTGTGAGATAGTTGTGACTTGTGAGTCTTGTGACACCCGCCATACATGGCCCACGTCTCGACCCCAAGACTCAACTCACTTTAAGTGAATGGTTAACTAATAATAGAATTAAAAATAGAAAAATAGTTGTCTTATGTCATATAAGACTACTATCTTATGTTGCACACTTATGAAATTGTGTGTCGATTTTTTATTTTTATAATTCAGTTGAAGGGAATTGTATATAATTCAGCTTCAAAAATATTTTTTTATCTTCTAAAACTAAGAGTAAAAATATGAAAATCTCTTTATGCATTTTTTTTTTCTTCAAAAAGAATATATTTTTTATATTATATGAGACATAAAAAAAAAAAATGAGACTTATTAAAAAAAGAGAGAGAAAAAAATAAATAAATTCCAACTTTTTTTTTATGAGTGCATAAAATAATTTTTTGTCAGTCAACATGAAAATTTGCAATTTATGAATTGAAACAGTAAAAAGAAAAAAAAGTAAAGAATTGAAAGAGCAATGTGAGGACACAAAGGAAAGGGGAGTGACTGTGTGAGTGAAGTGAAGAAGGAAGGAAAAAAAAAAACGTAGAATGTAGAATGGAGAATCGTGAGAGAAGTGGAAGGATCGTAGAGTTCGCATGTCACAATTTGCAGTTGGCGGGTAATAATCATCACATAACAATTTCTAAAAAACCTGAAAGAATGCTGCAAAATATTTCGATTTTCATTTATTAATTAATTATCTGAATCCTATTAATTAATTATCTGAATCAAAGGAACCCTAGCTTGCCGCAAACATTATCATCATTAACATACGCTTTTTCTTTGCCTTTTATTATTATAATCATATCAGAATATAATATATTATGGTGTGTGGGCATTGGATGCTGTAACTGTAACTACAGTTTTGCCAAAGTGTTTCCTTGGTCTGATAATTTGATGGAAAAGATAGGTGCTGAGCTTCAAAGTGATGCTGATTTTGTGTCAGATCCTGCTCAGGTGACTTTCAATTCTTTCTTCAAAAGTGAAAACCCTAATCGAATGATTTCGATCTGTTTTATGTATAATCATAATGTGACTTCTAAATTACATTACGTTTCTTATAAATTTTATGTTTTAAACTTTAAACTGGCATTACTCCTTATTTTCACTTGAGATCTTCTTTTTTTTGGGTGTGGCAGTGGACAGCAATTGATTAGATTGTTAATGTTTTAGTGTTTAGTGTTAATTGGATAGGCTAAAGTATTTAATTATCACGCCATTCGAAAATAAACATCATAAAAAGAGTAATTATTTTGATGGTTTTGTAGACATGTTCTGGAAATGAAAAAGGTGAGAATGCCTCCTTGATTATGATTCCCCAATCCAGAAAACCTACCCTCTCCTCGCTGCAAATACCAGCATGGTCACTGGATATTGCATTATCTTCTTTTGCAAAGACGGATGGTCCTTCAGTTTCAATGTCAAGTCCTGGTTCCATTAGAGGACTTCCCCCAAGGCCAAATTCAGCTAAAGTCAGATCTTCCATGAGAAGTTTACTTCCCCAGAGAAGCTTCAGGACAAAAACTTGTTCCCCTGATACTGAAAGGACAGTTCTTGTAGTTCCTGATACTCCCCCATCAGATGCTCCTTTGGATAAACCTTCCACTTCGAGGTCGTTGTTGCTTAATAATAAGGTCTTCTTCTCCCCATCAGCAAAAGCTGCACATTCATTACCAGTTACTCCAATTGCAACTTCAGGTGCAGAGAATGTACACGGAAGACATCCACTGTGTGATTCTGGTTTAAGGGTATGTTTCCATTGTTCATTCTTGTTTCAAGATCAAAACTACTTTAATAATGTTCACACTAAAAGTTCTTTTTAACATTTTGTAAATAAAAATGATGTATGATACTTAAAATATGCTGCATTGATTAATATTTTCTTTTTGTATAGACAATGGAAGTTCAGCAGCATATGACTCGATCATTTTCAGTTCCAGTTAATGGCAAAGCCACTAAGTTAAAGCGTACAGATTCTAGGGGACTGATTCGTGTAATTTCAGCAAAACCACATCTTGAAACTGTTGGTGGAGCCTCAACTGATGATGCTTCGGTTCCAGAGATTGGTAATTCTTCAAAATATATGGGACGTACATAATTTTCTTCTAGGTGTGCCTTTTATATTTCTTGATCAAGAATGTGCGTAATTTGAAGCATTAAGTTGTTTTGATAGGCAACAACTATTTGATATTGATCACTGAACCATAAATAAAATGAAAAATCAACAATAATATAGAGGACAGAAAATATAGAGGTTTCCAGGAGATATAATCTAAAGAAAACCCCTTAATTCCATTGCAACGGACTCTCCAATTTTTTTTTTTTAAAAAAAGAAAAGACATGATGATAGTGAAAGAAATAAGTTTATATAGATGTTAACTTGTAATTTTGATTTTAGGGTTTTTAATTACAAATTCTGTTTTTCCATGTGAGTTAGGATTACTTGGTATTTAAGTATAAACATGTTTATTAGGGAGTAGAAGTTCTCATCTGCATGCATAATTCATATTTTTAGTTACTATGCTATTCACGTTGTCTTTGGTTATCTTGTTGACCGTATGCTTAAATCCCTCCTCCTCCTTTGTTCATATTTGTTTAACTCTGTTCATCCCTTTCCAGCCATTGAAGATGATACTGAGGATATTCCAGAGGAAGAAGCAGTTTGTAGGATTTGTTTGGTGGAGCTTGGGGAAGGAGGGATTACTCTTAAGATGGAATGCAGTTGTAAAGGTGATCTTGCACTTGCTCACCAAGACTGTGCTGTAAAGTGGTTTAGTATTAAAGGAAACAGAACCTGTGATGTCTGCAAGCAGGAAGTCCAAAACCTCCCAGTAACACTGTTGAAAATTTATAATCCTCAAACTGCTGCTAGGCAGCCATCAAATGTGCCACAACAGAGAGAAATAGCTTATTACAGGCAAGATCAATTGCTTCAATGCACTAGTCATTTTTGCATTCAATTCTCTCTCAAACTGACATAGGAGAGACCTAAAAAGTTGCTGTAATGTTTATTTGATAAGCCTTTTGATCCAGACTTCGAGATCTTTGAGAAGGTATAAGGTTAAAGGCCAGTGTATCTCTTTATTTTGGTTTATCTCTGATATTAGGGCTGATTTTAATATTGCATTGATCTTAGTAGATCATAATTGTTTAGGGTTGTTAGGTTTAATAAACTGCAGCTTCAGTTTATATGCTCATATGGGTAGGTGGCAGTAAGATGTGCTCTTGGTGTTGTTCAGGTATCCTTTGTTTTTTTATTTTAATAAAAAAATAAAGAATGGAAGGAAAGAATGATTACAAAGAATAGATGATTAGAGTTCCTCCTTTAACTTGACAAAAGAAAAAATAAATAAATATAAAACATTACTAAAACAGAGCTCCAATGAGACTAAAATGATGGTATGCTGAGACTAAAAAGATATAAAACATTACTAAAACAGTTCATGTCCAATCCCTTTTTATATCCATAAAAGAAACTCCCTTAAAGTATGCAGAGCTCCAAAGAGACGCCATCAAAACAATCATATACTACATCAAGTCCATGGATATTTCCCCTGAAATATTCCAAACATTCTTCTCCATTCAAAGACACCAAATGACAGTGTAGAAGCAACTGCCATAAAACTTTACCCTCCTTGCTCCTGCCAAAACGTTTGAAGTTAATCATGAGAAACTGCTCCAGAATAAGAGGGAAAATCCAATACCCACCGAACAAACTGAAAAGCCTACTTACCGCATATGTTATTGGCTGCTGAGCTGTGTAAGAATTGATAAGCAGTTGATCCTGAATTTGAACAACATATACATATATCAAGAGATAACATCTTGTTATGTCTACAAAAACCTGTGACAAATCATCAGCGAGTCACTAGTTTTTTAATTGTAATGTATTGTAGTTATTTCATGCATGACAGGATCTGGCAGGATGTACCAGTGCTTATCTTGGTCAGCATGCTTGCTTACTTTTGCTTTCTAGAGCAACTACTGGTATGCTTTTCTTTGTACATGTGCTGAAGTTTATGTTAACTGACTAAGTGCTTCATCAAGTTATTGGTTTGGGCCTATTGCATCCAATGGTCACATTGCCATCTGCACCAGAAACTTGGTTCTGAAAGATGATTTGACCAACTTATAGTTGTCATTAGGCGATTCAGAAAATGTAACCTCATCTATTGGGAGTATAGCAATTTTCCCAGTTTACACGTAGGGAATTTTTCTTCATTTTGGAGTATAAAGAACAGGAAACTCATAGTTAATTAATACTGAAGGAGTGGCGAAAATTGCCTTGAAATTTAGGTGGTTTGTTTTGTGGGACTAAATTTTAGAGAAGTGACTTTCTTTGTATTTTATTATTTACGATGTTACTATTTTGTTCAAGTCACTCAGTAAATAATCATTTCATGGAATAATTTTTGTACCTGATTGTATTCCGGTGACAAAAAGGAGATACTGTTTCTTTGCCTATTTAGTACTTACTAGGATATATTTAGTGATACTGTTTATATGGAGAGCTCTTGGTTAATGCTGTATATGCTTACTTTTTTCTTTTCTGGCTTTTATTTTCCGTTGTCATCTTTTTAACTGTTTTGTATGAAATGACAGTATGTCTGACTCAATGATTTCTAGTTTACCAGGTTTCAGATTTGGGTCCTCGTGCTATTGCCATTGCATTACCTTTCTCCTGCGTTTTAGGTTTCCTTTCCTCTATGATTGCGTCAACCATGGGTAAACTTGTTTCCTTTTGTCTGCCTTCTCATATCAAAGAAGTCATTTTGTATCTGTCTTAGTTCCCTTTATTTGCACTTTTGATTTCATTTTTGTGCTGGTTGTAATTTTTACTATGAAACACAAAAATGAACAGCATACATGTATAATTTTCTAAAAATATAAAAGTAGGTTAATATTACTTGCAAGATATGGTTAAAGATTAGGATAACGATATTGAGAATTGACAATTATTGGACTCATAATGTATTGTAATAGGATAATACTTAGATCATAAACGTCTAAATCCTAATTATTTTATCCTCCATTGACCTGGAATTCTTTTGTAGTATGTCCTTCTTCCTCAGTAGACCTGTAAATCTCATACACTATGTAACCTTTCCTGACAACCAAAAGAACTGAGACAAGTGACAAGGTCTGTCCACCTCATTTCTCTACTTAAAATATCCCTCGTTCGTCATGACCTTAATTACTGAGGAGTATTGAGTCGAAGTCTCTGACTCTCAAGGAAGAATAAGCATTTTCAAGCATATTTTAATCATTTGAAATAGAATGCGGTGAAGAAAGGAAATAGAAGAAGTTTTATGATAAGATGTTATAGAACATCCTGGATGTTGTCCTACAGTGGGTGGCTGGCTGCAGTTCAAAGTTGTCATTAGTTAATGCACGTTGTTTTACCCTGTACTGGACATTGGTATGTGTAAGTAAAATGTAAATCTTGGACTCAGAACCAGATTTGTTTGGGTATAGGCAAATGGGGATACAGTTAAGTCTGGTGAGTTTATAGGAAAAAATATAAAAAAATTCTAACATCAACATCTGATTTGGTGCGTTACATTAGGGTTTTATTTTATTTTATTTTATTTTTTTTTGGATTAAAGAAGAAAGGACTACATTAGGGTTTTATAAAATGGGTAAATGATAAAAGAAAGCAAATGTTGACATTGTTCAAGTGTTTCTGATGTGAGACTTGATTAGAAGAAGGCCCATATTCTGTAATTTTCCCGTTCATTGAAGTTGCTCTAATCCGACACTAAGTAGACTACATGATACTGAATTATTAATGTCTCATTAACATCAGCACTTGTTAGCTGATACTGATTAATATTGTTTAATAAATGTGAAAGTCTCATAATGTGTTTTGGTGGCAGTGAGCAGGAGCTACGTGTGGGCTTATGCTTGCTTCCAGTTTGCAATTCTGATCATGTTTGCTCATGTATTTTATACTATTGTAAGATGATGTAGTTTCTGTCCTAACTTGATTTTGTGCCTGTCATGTTACTTCCCCTCAGTCCAATGATAGATATTTGGGACTGGGTGAGACGAAAGTATATATATATATATATATATATTTTTAACACACGCAACACTTCTCTTTTTCTTTTGTAGCTTGATTTCAATGCAATTCTCTCCATTCTCCTTTCCTCATTCACTGGATTTGGGATTGCAATCAGTATGAATTCTCTCATCATGGAATATATTAGATGGAGAGCAAGTAGGCAGATTCGATCTTCAAATGAGAATGTTAACAGGACAGAGCAGCAGCGCCGTGACCATGTACAACAACAGGAGCAGGAAGATCAAGGACAGCATCATCAATGACAGTTACTCCTCCCACAACAGTTTAAACAACTAATTCAGAATTTTGTTCTCTTCATTTATTTTACCTAATTTTCCATGCTACAAATACAAGGATTTACACTCACTGGTGTGAACCAAGGTATTTGAATGCACCGTTAAATACAGTTAAACGTTACTTTCATATTCTCTTTCCTTTTCCTGACAAACTATACTGTAAACTTAATTCTACCCTATCAGTGAAAGTACCCTTTAGTACCAGCCATTTGTGAGAACGATAATAGTGATTGGTGATATGAAGTGGAAAAATTAATTTCATATGGCCAGGAAATGTTACTCGCGCTTCCCAAATGATAAGGAAAAAAAAAATGTTACAGTTTAAGGTCTCTTATTGTGCATGAATTTCGGGTAATCAGTTGCTGTTAAAATTTATTAAATTGGCAGAAAAAATGGGGTAAAACTATGAGAAACTGACGATCTATCTGATCATAATATTCAAAATTTGAGTTCTACAAAGGGGATTCCACGAAAATACTCTGCAATGTAGTCAAACCAAGCCCCAAAACACCCATTCCGAAAGAAGAAAAACTATAAACAGTTAGGCATTAATGTACCGTTATACAAGGGATTATAGGAACACAAATCTGTGAAAGAATTGAAAAAGGAATCCTTAATTTCAACCATTACACCATCGTGGCTTTGATATCTACCGCAATCCACTTCTAGACTTAGGTTTAGTTAAAGCTTCCAGAAGTCTGTACATCCAACGGTCTAGCATCCCTGTTGATGTAAATGAGTTTTACAACATGAATGTGAACAAGAGGGAAAAAGAAACTGCAGCAGGAAGAACATTAATTCATAAGGGCTACGGAAAACCAACTTTATGGAATTTTATGTCCTAATAGCTTGAATTCTCGCTGAAAATGCCAAACCATGTGATTTAATTATCTAAATTATGCGCTGATATAAAGTATTTTGATGTTTCAAATTAACAATTTCATACAAAGAAAATAACCATCTCTCAACATTCACTATTTTGTTTTTCTAGAGCACCTCAGAAGACAATTCACTATCGACATGGCAAAATGGTACATAATTAGTGTAGTTGTGACAAAAACCTGTTAGAGCAAAGGTTCCACCCAGCACTGCACAAAGCCGAGTAATGAAATGAAGAAAACTACGTCGTTCTTCTTTGATTGTGACAGTAATAGGTGACAGATCATACAAAAAGTAGACAGCTGCAGACATCAAACAAATCGGAAATGATAATCATAACATATGGACTAAAAGAACAAAGCCAACTTCAACCATAAAAGTATAAAACCAACCTGGCCAGTTCCGATCAAACTCAATCATGGGCGAAAAATACTCTGAAACTGAGAACTGATTCGTTGGTAAAACTTCTTTTGAGATGTATCTATATTCGGTTGGAACAACCTGCATCACAATTGGAGAATTGTGGAGGTTTAGGATATAAATTAAATAAAATAACAAAGACAATCACTAAATTGATCAAGGGTCATGGACAGTACCCACAATACTAACTTCAGGCGCTAATGGGCTTTTGGAATATTCAAGCAAGGTAAATTAGGTATTCAAAAGAAAGATTTTAATCGTGGCTGGTGAAGAAAAGAAAAATGAAAGAGGCTTTAAACTGAAGAGGTGTAAGCTAGACTTCGCTGCTACTGTCCATAGGCATCATAAGTAGGGTTTGATTGCATTACATAATAAAGATAAAACCATTTTGATGAATCAAATCATGACTGGCCATTACTTTCTGCATCAAACCATGTTCCTACGATAAACATCATGAGAACTGGGGCAATTTTAAAGCTTTAAAGCAGGAGGAATGGCTTCATAACATTGACCTTTGGTAATATATGGGGAAAAATTAGTAAAGGTTAGACGTGACAATTTTCTATTCCCACAAGGCAATAATAACTAAACAACAGAATAACTGAATAACCACGATTTGAAATCTTAATTATGAATTCTCGCTTCACAGAGCTACTTTACATTCGACTGACTCTACTGTACTATATTCAATAGAGAGATTATAAAAGTTCTGACAACAGAATAAAGATAGAATAGTTTTCTTCTTATGACAGTTTGTTGGCCAGACTTGTAATATGTACATATGAAGAATTGAATTGAAACAAAACGAGATGTACTCCAAATCCTGATTTTTGTTTGCAGGCAAAAGACCATAGCTTCTTAAAACAAATGGGACACCAGAAACATATTTAACAGTGTTGCACAAGTGACTTGAGGAGAATCAATCTAAGGCATGGGAATAGATGAGAAAAAAGTACATTGGCATTCTGTAAACAATCAGAGAGGAGCCTGGAGGAAACATGGCAAATGTACTTTAGCTAGACCAGGTTCAAAGATTATTCAAGAGAGAGGCCAATAATCAAACCTTAATATAATATTTAAACGATCCACTTGTATCATGCAAAATCCTTGGTGTATCATCAAGTGGGTTGTGAAGCCCTGGATATTTGGGACCGAATGACAAATCATGGATAATGTGACTGACATTCACATTCTTTGCTCCTCCAAAAATCTACCGAAAACCATCAAAGACTGAATTAGGTTAACAATCCAATAGTTCAAATGAGAATCTATTAAGCAAATTTTACACAGTAATATCCCATAGAAGCCACTAAAAGTTGCATCATATTGCGTTGATTGTTCTAGTTGAAGTTAGGAGCTCCTTTAATTCTATTAAAGATACCCTCAACCATATATTTTACCAGAAACTACAATATGTATACTTTAAAAAACAACATTAGGTGAGGTGAGATGAGATTAATGATGAAAGACAGAGATCTTACCATTTGAGCAACATATATATTTAGTCCATGAACTGAAATATGGAAATTTCCAGCAACCCTTTGAACATATAAAACGCCATAAACCTATAAGAGAATAAAATCAAATATTAAGAGTTATCTAGGTTTGACAAACAGATCGCAAAGTAAATTTGCGATATATATTAGAATTTATACCCGGCATCCTTCCCCATTTGCTAATGCTTGCTTCACCTTCTTGATCATATTTTCAGAAGATTCATCAAAGGTTTGTAAATGAATCTTTTGTTCTGAATCCTCATGATGATCCTTATCATCGTCTGGTCACAGTTTTTATAAGGGTGTAAGTGACAAGAAAATAACTTTGGAAGAAATGAAGTGTAAGACAAAACATGACCTTAAAGTCGTGTGAAACGTTTACAACAATGTCTAGTTGATCTACAATAAGATTTTAGAAAAATACAATTTATTGAAATATTTTTTCTAGTAATAGAAATTTTATTAGAAAGAAAGGAGAGAGTACAAGTAAAAGAATGATAAGATATCCTCCAAAACAACATAGAACAAAAAAAAAAAAAAAGATGCAACAAAGCTGCTTAATCTCTAGAAATGTTTGAAATGGCCACTCACTTGAAACAACCAATAGCAGAACCCCAAGGAGAGAATATATACACAATCCTGTCCCATAAAAGGTTGAGAGGCAGACAGACAACAATAAAATAGGCAAGCATTCTGATCTAACCAGTTGCACCAAAGGATTGCATAAACTGCACATTGCCACAACTTTTTCCACCTTTTTGGCAATGCCTTTATACTTAACCAACAGAAATTGATCTTACATAGGACACGCCCAATGCTCCTCAAAAACCCAAAACAAGTTGTTCCATAAGACAGTAGGCGCCTGCAGTGCAAGAAGTGGCCAATTGTTTCTGAACTAGAGCAACACATAACACTCATATCAGGAGAAAGAGCAGTGTGAGGCATTCGGATATGCAGCAAGTCATTCATATAAAGAATCAATTTCCACACAAAGCACTTGATTTCGGGGAAGCTTTGAAATTCCAAATCAGTTCATCCAGAAGGAATGGATGTTGATTAGGATCTAGGAGAATGGGTTATAAACTGGAAAAATGATTTACAAGAAGACACTCCGTAAGAGTCTCAAGTCCAAACCGTACAATTCAAGTTGGTAGAGAATTGAATAGAATCAAGTAAAACCAGTATGGTGTCTGGTTCACTAGCCTCACTGTCATTCAAGTCTCTATGAAAGTGAAAATCCCACAATAAATGAGATCCTTGAGAAGAGAGAAAGCCTTCAGTGAGCAAAGGTGGAGAGATGATAAAGGAAAGTAAAGGCCTCCAACAAGGGGACATTTCCTACCCAAACATGCTTGCAGAACCTAATGTGATAACCATCACCCAAACATCTAAACCTAAAGAAAGCATAGTTCTGAGGAAAGTATACCCTTCAGTCTTCAGAGATAAACTTATAAGCACTAGCATGAGTAGCAATAGTCATTGGACTGGTGTCCCCACCAAAAAAATTTGAGTCGGTAACGTTCTTGGATTTTCTCCATCCCCAACCAAAAAATTAGTCATTGCCAAAAAATCATAAAAAAACTGAAGTGCAACTGCATATTTAACTGATAACTGTTCCAGCCCATGGAAACTGAAGCCTATTATTTCCTTTCTATTATCCGAAAAACTGAACGATTCGGTCTATCACTAGACCCTGAGGAAAGAGGACAGGTTGGCATAGAAGTTTAGTAAAACAGTGATATTCAGTTAATTCTCATTGTAAATTCAACATTATCAGCATCTTAATCAATTCTCCCTTAAAACCTAACAAGCAATAAACTGAATTGAACCCAATCACATGCAATTTTTCCAATATTTAATTGGAGTTTTGAAATTGTATGCATAATGGAACAAGATATTACCATGCTTATGAGCAGCATGCTCCTTTTCAACAAGGTCAGATATGTATTCAGAGCCAACTATATAGCCATGACTGTTCAGACGAAGCTGCAGCACGTACAAATTCATTAGTGTAATGAATGATAATAAACAGATAAAGATTATTAGGTAAAAACAATGAGAAGTGGCAAGACAAATTTACTCAACAAAATTTCAAGGTTACTAAACAATGCCCAACTATGCACATTTAACACACATATATTCTTTTAAATAGGGAAAAAAAGAAGAAACTATTCAGAGATTGAGGCGCATGAAAGGAGGATAAAGAAACTTACCTAAACAACCACAAAACAGAAAAAAGGAGTATAAAACAAACAAATTAGCTCAACAGACCTCCCAGGTCCGTCTTTAAGTTTAGTTTAATTAAAGAAAACATAGGCTGAAACCCAAATTATAACTGCGCATTTGGTGCACTTGATGGTTCAATTCTTTCCTCCATTGCTGCACTCTCTCAGCATTCCCTCCTCTAGAGGGTTGAAATGGTGATTCCTAGCAATAGGGGATAAGTTATTTTTATTTTATTTTCTTCTTTATAATCATATATTTATAATCATGATGCCATTCCAAGTTTATCTCGTGTATCAGAAAAACGAGAAATAAGAAAACATACCAAAATAAGTAAAATACATGTTTTTTCTGGATTAACATTAAACTTACTTTCCATATGTTTGTATCAAGATCCACCTCATGCTTGCCTGACATATCAATGGCATCTACACTCAAAACTGCACAGAGACAAGTAACAAATGTTTGGAATCTTCATTATAACGGAGAAAAGAAATTCTAAATAAAGACAGAAACCAACAAGAAACTTGTAGTCACTTCAAACACATGAAAGGAAAGTGCTAACCATCGCAAGGTAAAGAAGGAAATGTCATATTTATGTGAATTGGAAGAGTCTCTCCACGTTTCAAGTCCACTGACATCTGATAAAGATGAGCATAAGCGAAAATTATTTGCATATCCTACATGAATCTGTAAAGTATAAAACTCTTATTATTGGCATAAACCATGAACAAACAAGAGGTTGTACAACCCAATCTAAACCTTTTCATTTATTCCACAATATCAAACTCAGAAAGGAAAGAAGTGTAGTTTAGTATACTGAAGGGAAACAGTTCAAGATTAAGTCAAGTTAGTTTAAGTTTTGTACCCTGCAGTTGATGTATCCCTCTCCCTCTCAGTATTTATTTATTTTAAATAGAATTTCTTCTGACTAGCATACACCTATCAGTGACTAAGCTAACATTGAACAAAACAAAGTATTCTTTGATTAAAAAATCAAAGATAATATCTTGCTTGGTGTTAATCCCATGAATGGGATAAAGAGGGGTATTCATAGTTGTTAAGTTGTAAATGGAGAAAATAAAAGAGAATGAAAACCTGATGGTATGTGTGAGTTGTAAGATAATAACCGAGCTCATGCAGAAACAATGTGGCCATTATGATTATACCGAATAGTGAAACTGCAAAAAAGAGAAGGATGAGGAATTACACCATACATCTCAACCTTCAAAATTAAGAGAGTATTACCAAGAGCCCCAGATTGAGTTTTGTGCATCAAATGATCTTCTGTGCGAGGAAACGCATCCAGGTTCTTAATGACTTGTCTCACTGGGACCCCCATTTTCACTCTATTTTAAATGCTTGTGCCTGTGAATAAAAAAAAAACAGCACAAATTGCTAAGAAAGATAGCAAATGAATCAATAATCATAGGCATGAAATTCAAATTTCAAGGAGAGAGAGAGAGAGAGACAAGAATGAATAATCAATCATACGCTCAATTTCAAAACAGAACAGAACTTCTGTCTCTCACGACTCCGCCACACCCACCATCAACGCCTCTCTGTTTTTCTCTTCTTTTCTTGGTCAACTCTCTGAACAGAAAATTCTAATTTTCTTTTTCTTTTTTATAATTAGCTGAGCCGTGCTCCAACTCGCGGACTGGCCCTCGCCCAAGCTAGGAGAAAATAATTTAGGAAAACTTCAAAAAAAAAAAATTATAACTTTTCTCATCATCATTTACTCCCTTCTCAAAATTTTAAATTATTTACTTTTCTGATTTAAATTTTTTTTTATCATTTACTTCCACAAGTGAGAAAGATAAGTGATAAAGAAACTTTAAGTGAAAAAAATAAGTGATCAAAAAAATCTGAATAAAAATGTAAATGTTTCAAAAAAATTGTGAGAGAATAAGTGATAATTAAAAAAATTCATAAAGAAATTTTTAAAGTTTTCCAATAATTTATAGTAGGGGAATGAGTTTGTGCTGTATCCCCTCCTGCAAATACAAAAAATGTCCCATCAGAATTTTTTTTTTTTTCTTTAAATTTGGTGGATCTCACCATTTTTTTCCCCCGAAGAAGAGCTATAATAAGTTTCTTATATAATAAGAGAAATTTATAACCCTTTATACTAATATGAAATTAACTGAACTCTTTCAAAAAAAATTTCCGATAAATCACACCATATGTATTGTATTTTTTATGAGAGATAATTTTATTCAGGGCAAATCCAAAATTAAGATTTTAAATCCCTTCTAAAATTAATATTAAAAATGATCTAACACATATTCTGATTCTCACTTGCTACCATCATTTGATAAACACTTTTATTTTCTAACACATAAAACTTTTCTTATGCTTCTAAACTTTCATCTTCATTGAATTACTCATGACATATTCGATGAGCAAGCCACTTGCTAATTGTGCATGTTGGAATTAATGAAAATGGAATTTAATGATAAAGGCGTAATTGAGCAGTAGTGGTTATCATCTTTAGTTTTCATCTTCATTTTTATTTTTTCATTTCATCTTCCGCCTTATTCTCACTTCACCCCATAAATAACACGGAAAGGACGCTAATGCTATCATTTATTATTTGCCGCTCTCTAAACTAACCATTTTACGGAAAATGCACATATTTTTAATTATTTTAGGTGGAAATTTAATTTTTTATTAGAAGAATGAAAACATCAAAAATGAAATTTTAAACCATCTAATTAATTAAAGTTTGGATAATAAATTATGAATTAACAATCCTAAAAAATTAAAATGTTAGATAAATATACATAAATAATTTTACATTCTTCTTTAGAAAAAGTGTTTGTCTTTTTATTACCAAAAAAAAAAAATGTTTGTCTTTTAAAATAACACAATTTGTGTCATTTTACTCTCACAAAAAGGTGAGACTCATACTTTTATAGTTTTTTGTCCACTCTCTCCCCTCCTTTATATAGCTCTTTCTCTCACACAACTTTACATTCTTTAAAATGATAGACATCTTTTCCTTCTTCTTTTTATATTAAGTTTGTCCTTAAAAACCTTGTACATAAAAAATTAAAATAATATTACTTTCTTTAAAAATTATTAAAATAATTTTTATTTAAAATAAATAATATAATATAAGTCGACTTTTAGACTTATAGGACCGATATGTACAAAAAAGACTATGACCTATTTTTTAAATAGATTTTTTAAAAGTCTAAGTTGTTTTATTTAACTATTTATAATAGGTCAAATCCAACTTAATATAGATTATATCATAAGCTCCTCTAAGGGAGCCCGACGCATTTTCAAAAAATGCTACGAGAAACTACAAAGGAAAAACAAATTAGTATTTACTAAACCCACCACAGCCATCTCGTGTCTAAATAAACTTGAATGTAGGATACCAAAAAAAAAAAAAAAAAAAAAAAAACTTGAATGTAATATCAACCTGGTCAACTCACATTTATCGCGTTAATCGAACTAAGCCATGTTGCCTATTGTGACCAAAACTCTGTATCTTTCCATTTGCCTTGGTAGTTTCTATCTAAAACAAAACAAATTGCCAACCGTGACAATTGATTTGATATTTCATGGATTCATGACACACCAAAGTACAATTTAGCACACTTTTAACTATTGTCCAAGACAAAAAAAGAAGAGTAATGAAGATTTAAGTAGCATGCTTATGAATGGTAGATGATGCCTTCTGGAGATCATCCACAAAGGCTTTTAACATGAAAGCTCCCCTCTTATTATCACCCTGCATTCCCATGATTCTATCATATAATTTCATTAACCGTGTGCCCATCTCCTTATCTTCCATCACCCGTGTAAGTCCTTCTTCAACATCCTTTTGTCCAAGCCCATTGAGTTTTAAACCTACCCTCCATACTTGTACAATATAGGCACAGTTCACAAACTGGTCTCCTGCCACTGGGTAACATAGCAACCTCTTTTGGAATTGTAAAGCCTCCAATGTAGAATTCCAACCACAATGTGTGACATAACAACCCACAGACTCATGTTGCAAAATCTCCGTTTGTGGTGCCCAAGAAACGACTCTGCCTTTGCCTTGCTTGAAAACCCTTTCCAAAAACCCAATGGGTAAGCCTTGGCGCCAAGTGGACCTCAAAACCCAAATAAAAGGCCTACCTGAATCCTCAAGTGCTAGTGCTAGACTTTTCAACTTTGCTTCCCCAATTGGACTGACCCAACTTCCGAATGAGATGTAAACAACTGAGTTAGCTTTCTGATTTGATAGCCACTTCAAGCAACTCAAATCTTCTTCCCAAAAACTGAGATTTTTAGTTAATTGATTCCTACAAATTGGGCTTATCGGCAACACACGTGGACAACCTTGTAATAACATGTTGGCCAATTGAGTTTGCTGCTCAAGTTTGCTTTCATCGGGAAAGGAATTCACCAGGAGCCATTTAAGCGTTCTTGATCTTTCCAATGTTCTTATCCAAAATTTAAATCTTGCTTTCCTTGCAGCCACTGTTCCAATAAGCCATGGTAGATCCTCAGTTGAAACTATGGGCATCTCTGGTACAAAGCAAATTTTTCCTTCATGTTGTGCAAGTCCTGCCAATACATAAAGATAATATCTTCAGCCACTGGCAAGAGCCTATAGTATACAAACATGGATAATGCTAATTGTAAATCAAAACTCTTTACATTACTAAGTAGACCCTTTTTCACTCACATTAAAAAGACTTTAAGAATTCTCTAATTTCAGACATTGTTTCTTGGTTGCTGCCATTGTCAACATGAGTCGGTTGAATTAAAAATTTCTCTTCATAAATAATGTTTACACTAAAAGGACACACCGACATAAAGCCACAAAATATTATGAACTCATATTTTTAAATAAGTACGTATTGACTCATATATTTTTAAAGGGAAAGATCTATTTATAAAAAAAAATTATAAATTTTTTCGAATTATACTATGTTTTTCCTAAAAAGTATAACCTAGTATTTTTCTGAAAAAACATAATGTAATTTGTATGAATTTATAAATAAAAAATTTGGAAATATAATTTTTTTTATTTTTAAAATTAAAAAATAAAATAAAATAGTGACTGAGATATATAGCTCGACCGCACATGCATCTTTCTGCGGGATAACACTTACCAACAGACCAAAGTAAATGCCAAAGGTAACAGCATTTATTGTGGATGCCTTTGTCAGTCACATGATAAAGACATTTATATATGCCACATGGTTACTCACTGTCTGTCTCAGATCACTGTGTGGATTGCTTATGATAATAAATGTACGGTGCCATACGCTCAAAGAACGGAATCTGTTTTCAAGAAGATAAATAGGTAATATTTTTTCCCCAAAAAAAGAATGATTCTTATTTGTGTACTGAGTTTAGCAATTTGGCAAAAAAAAGTTTACACATTCTCTTTGCTAAAATTAGAAAGGAATTAATATTTTTTATGTTATAGGAAATAAATTTTTTATATATGAGATTCAATTTTTATTTTATCTATTTTCTTTTTACGTGACTCCACATAAATCTCATATATATATTTTTATATGTGTAGGAGATAAAAATTATCTCTTATAAGTAAAAATCATCAATCCCAATTAGAAATAGGTAAAAATAAATGCAATTAAACGAGTTATGTGTACTTTCTTTAGAGAAGAAGTACTGAAAATTTATACCAGCATCAGAAATGAGACCACTCCGAACCAAGTCAGGTATGGCTGAGATCAAGCGGTACGTAGCAAGCATAGCAGGCCAAAACCCAGCAATAGGGATGCCAAACCTGTTGGCCACTTCTATGGCCCAAGATGCTAACAAGTCAACCACTAAACACACAACTTCACCATCCTCTGTAAGTTTGTGAAGCATGTCTTCCAAGTGAGTTGGCATGTTGTTCTCCATGGCTGATTCAATGGCAAAGAAATCTGGGGCTGTGTCCTCTTCTAGACCATCTGGCACAGCTACATACTTTATCTCATCATCCTTGTAATCAACATGAAGCAAAATCTGATGGTGAATGTATTGGGGTAGAACAATTACTGGCTCAAATCCGTGGCTAAGAAAGGCAGAGGCTAGCTTTTGCATGGGACCAACATGTCCCTGTGCAGGATATGGAACCAAAATGATTCTTTGCTTATTCAAGTGCTTCATATTCACAACTAATCTCAAAAGAATGACGGATAAGCTAAGAGGCACTCTAAGCAAAACACTAAATATATAGAAGATTTATGTAAAGGCAAGGACTATATATATATATATATATGGACGTATCTTGAAAAGGTTTATTGAATTGGGTACATGTTACATTGCTACCCCATGATTCCTCTTTTCTGCTAAAAAAGATAACTAATGTGTGAGGTGGGATTTAAGGAGAAATGCCATTGATTGTTGAATTTTCTCTTCTTTCCACGGTGGAGGAAAATAAACAAACAAAAGGGGTTGACGATAAATTGATGATGCCCATTTCACACCAGACCAGGTCTTTTTCTCCTTTTTCTTTATTTTTAGTATCCAAAAACGAGTTTTGGTTGTAAATATCTCATCGTAAGAAATCTGTCTACAAATAAAATCTGATACCCCCACGGCCCCACTATCCCAGAGTGACAAATCCAAACGTTGTTTTGTGTATTTCAGTGTTTGAAAGCATTCATAAGCAAAATTTTAACAATATAATGTCCCATGCGTAGTGTGAAACTAATCTCTTGTATTTGATCATCAAAATTTTCTTTTAATTATTCAAGAAAATCATATTTTTTAAATTATTTTAAGATGACCATGAGATTTATAAATACATGACGCATGTGTCAAATTTCTGCACTTCAGTGTAATATGGATGTAAAAATTGGTCTCTTTAACCGAATAGAAGTTTTTACCCTTTTAATTTTCTTATCTAATATTTGATTCTCGATATTTATAAATGGAGTTTTTTAGTATCCTAGAGAGTTTCAGCGATACTGAGTGTCACGATCTCTCCCCCAGCGTTTGCATAACTTTTTTTTTTTTTGTGAATGTCGTGACCCCCTTCGACACTCACATGATTGTGCCAAGTGGCACAATCTCATTACCGTATAATTTCAGAAGATCATAACTTTTGACTCGAGTATTCAAAAAAGATATATTTTTTAATTCGCATAACTTTTCGAGATCTATGCAATGACACCTAATTTGACGTATTTTATCTCTCGCAAATATAGTTCAAATTTGTAACAATGGTACTACAAAGGCACAAACATAGCTTCAGAGGCATCAAACATGGCCAACATGTTATCGTTTATCCTTGCTTTGTTCCTCTTTTCCCTATTGCTAGGGTTCTCCATTTTTACTTCCACTTTTTCTTCACAATTTTATTTTAAATTAATTATTGTCTCGCACAGGTGCTGCTGCAACTCTAATAGACAGAAATTCAATTAATTAAAATCTCAACAAAACTGATTTGAAAATCGAGGAAGCTAAACAAATCAATGGTTTCTACCTCTTCCCGCCAAAATTTGAATTTAAATGCTCTTATGATTGTGGAACTATTGTTGCAAATTTGAACTATATTTATGGAAGATAAAATATACCAAGTGAGATGTCATTGGATAGATTTCGAAAAGTTACATGAAATAAAAAAATATTTAATTTGGATATATGAGTCAAAATTTACTATATTCCAAAATTTTACGATAATGGGACTGTGCCACTTGGCATAATCATGTGAGTGTAGAGGAGGTCGCGACACTTACCAAAAAAAGAAGAAGTTATGTGAGTATCGGAGGGAGAGGTCACGACATTCAATTCTGTCGAGACTTCCCCCAACACTAAAAAAAGGTCCATTAATAAATACCAGGAATCAAATGTCTACCAGGAGTGAACTCAATCACTTGCTGCCGTTACTCTTCAGTTTTCTGTTGAGGTCTATCCTGTAGAGGTACTCCAATTGGATCAGTGATCGATTTCTACGAAAATTAAAGGGGTAAAAAACTGTTTTTTGCTCAAAAGAGCCGTGAAAATTGTGCAGTACGTTAATGGAATTTTTTCGAAGCTCAAATTTAAAAGTATACAAGCAATTGTCACCTTCTATTTTTTGTTTTTTGTGGGTTAATATTACTTTCTATAATTTTTCTGCACAAACAATTTGGTACGTCATGTTTAACCACACAAATTTTTTTTTTCTCAAACATAAAATCTATTCTCCAAAATATAATTATTGGAAATTATGCACATATATTTCTTTTCCAAGATTTATACCAATGAAATTCATGTGCAGAAGAGTTGGTCTCATTTTATTTTATTTTTGTGTCGGGTTACACAAATTATTCAAGGTTCAAACTTCAAACACATCCATATTGATTCTTTCAACTAATAATTGATGGAGGCGGGATCCATTGTCCAACGTGGTGATAAATGAATGATAGAAAGGCAATAATTAATGAATTTGATTTTGTGGTTTTAAATAACATAAATTATGTTATTTTAGGAGAGAGATAGACACAGAAAATAAAAATCATAAGAAAAAAATAGTGGTGGTTGTTTTTAATTTAAAATTTAAATAGAAAAATTTATTCTGTGTTTATCTCTCTCTTAAAATGACATAACTTTATATCATTTAAAATGACAAATACTTTTTCCACGAATAATTAAGTGAATAGCGAAACAACCAACCATATTCTCGACCTTAACAGCCAATCACAAATTTGTCATTGGAGTTTCAATATTTCCCAAGTCTAGCTGAAGTTACTCTAGAATTCCACATGGGTTCATATGCTCCTCAAAGAAATGATCAGAATTTGAATTATTATGCAATAATGTTATATTCTTAATATATATATATATATAAAAGGTTTTATAAGGGTTATGTTGTAGGAAAAGTGATTGTGTAATGTTATAAATATTTGTTTTGCGTGTCGTAATTTCCTTTTTTTTTTTTTTCTTCAAAAAATGTGGGCCACAAAAAAAAAGTTGTGTGTGTAGGAAAATTTGTTGTGTCATGTTAAATGACAAATGCAAATCTCATATATATATATATATATATATGAGAAAATATTTTCTCCTTTTAAAGGAGAATTTTTCTCATGTTAGTGACTCATAATATAAGTGGGGCCCACAAAATAGTGAAGAGAAAAAACAAATTCAAAGTGGGACCCACTTATGCTACGAGTCACTAACATAAGAAAAATTTTCTATTTTGAAAGGAGAAAATATTTTTCCATATATATATATATATATATATATATATATATATATATATATATATAGGTAGGATCATTTGACACTAGTGTCAAATTTGAAATTTGACACCTCATCTGAGAGCCATTAGATCAAAAAGGATCAACGGCTCTGATTTGTAAGCATGTGACACCATCTTTTTTGATCTAACGGCTCAAATGAGATGTCAAATTTTAAATTTGACACCGATGTATAAAGAATCCTGCATATATATATATATATATATATATATATATATATATATATATATATATATATATATATATATATATATATATATATGCTGTTTTTCGTTTCCGCTGTGTTATCCAAAGAAAAAATAATAATATATATGCTTGCAAAGTAATGCGATATCTACGAAAGATATGCATTTCTGAGCGTAATATCACGTAACATGAAACCACTTGCCTCCAATCATTATCCATTTTATTGTTCTACACGCAACTTCAATATCCGCGTCAAGGAAACAACTAGACAAGGTTAGGCATCAATGTAAACTGTAAACATTAAAAAATTGTAGTCTCTTTTCTCTTTAATTTATACATCCGCGTAATACTTGGACTTTTTATGATATTTAAAACTTTCTAGATAAAGAAAAAACTTTTCTGAGAAAAGTAATTATATAATAACACTTTGCAAATTAATTAAAAAGATATAGCTTTTTGTGCAATTATTTTTCTTTTTTTGATAAATCACAAATATTTTCTAAGAGAGACAATCCTATACAAGACGAGTCAGAATTAATGTTTCAAATTCTTCCCAAAAATGATACTAGAGAGGATTGAAGAAATAAAAAACTTTTCTAAGAAAAAATAATTATAAAATAACAATTTGCAACTAAGTTAAAAAGATGCAGCTTTTGTGCAATTTCTATCAACAAATAAAATTTCAATAGAGATTATCTACCGAAAAAAATTCCATAGATACAATCACACGTTTCATTCAAATGTAGGTCACAATACTTTTATGAGCAAAACTACTCTTATGTTACATGTGACAAATTTCTTTCATACACATCTTTCGATAACTGTGTCACCTGTTTTTTTTTTTTTCGGCTGGTGAAGCTCATAAGTTTATCTATATAACATGAAATAACTTATCTCCTACAACATGAGATTAATAAAACCCTACTTTTATACAAGATAAACAAAACCAAGATGTACTTGTTTGACAAGAATCATGATTATAGGTCAAGGAGGTACAACAACGAAATGAGGAGGTTATGTATGTCTGAAGATAGTGCGAGATCCATGTGCACTTTAAAGCCAATAGCAGCAAGGCATTAGTAAGATTCGGAAGTGGGGTATGAGGTGATTAATTAAAGTGGTATCTGTAACAATAAGGCTATGGAGTTGTTTGTGCTGCGCTTACTTGACTACTTCTACTTCCTAGTGGAAATTTGCCCGAAAAGTGAATTGGCAAAGCTTATATAAATGCATATGCCACCAGGACCAACAAAAGCGAATTTCACTTTCTTATTATTTTCCAATTTATACCTACTTTTTGAGAAGAAATCACGGCCAAATGGTAAATGCACGTGTTTATCATGCAATCAAGTGTCCGCTGTGGGACCTCGACCATTCCATTAATACCTAACCACTATTTTTTTTTTTTTATACAACCCAACCACTATTCACTATTTGTGAGGCAGGTCCGGCACATTAATGGGTTAAATTATATCATTATATCAAGTGAATCCGACGTCACATTTCAATTCAAAATCTTAAGATACTGGATTCATGAATCCTTTCATTTATATATTTTTCACTTATCAATCAATGTGAAACTCATCACACTTGAATATCTCAACACTATTTGCATGCGCACCACAAAATTTATGCTTTCCATATTAGACTTTCGAACTTATATTATTCACCATTTCATTCTATTTACTGCTCACTATTATAAAAAATAAATTTATAATATTGTAAGTTGATCCTTTCTCAATATATCATCACACTACTACTAGATTAATATAACCAATGTAGCTAAAATAACTTAATTATATAATATCTCAAACTCAGTGGTATCAGGTATAAGTTACTCAATGATAGAATTATGTGTAAAAATGAAAAAAAAAAAATATTAAATAAATTATTTGTATATATTCAGAAAGTAAAATAGTTAAATATTTATGACACGATATGTAATACAATAATGATATTATATCGGATGACACATTTCGTACATGTTGATGATCAAATTGTTACAGCAAAAGCTAAGTACTGAGAAGAAAAGATAAGATGTTTAGCTGCAGAAGCAGAAATGGCCTGAACTAATAACTGTTTAATTTGTTTAAAAATAATAACATAATATAAATTTTTTACTTTATTTTATTTTTTAAATAATATAAATATTAGATAAAAGTAGTCTAGAAATAATATAAAATTCTATATATTTGTATCTACTAAATAGAATTATAAATTTCATTCATAATAAAAAAGAGAAAAAAATGATAACATTTACCTTTTATTCTTTTTAACTTTACTAGATGCAAAATAATATGTAACTTGAAGAGTATTATAATATATATTGCCTTATTCTATAAATTTTTATGCCAATTAAACAAGAAATAATACAAAATTTTATTTAGGATACCAAAAAAAATACAAAATTTTAGAGTTTTATGTATTAATTATTGAATAATTAACAATAAAATTATCTTATAACTCAATCTTTTATTTATGTTTCTCCTAACACCATCAAACACACTAAATCTGCGTTGCTTACGTGGATCAGACACAGTGCGACGCGACATACGAATAAATCTTTAGTGCTACTGTTGCACTAAAGATTCAGTACATCTCATCAATAGAAATATTACATGTCAGTTAAAGTTTTCTTTTCTCTGTTAAATTTTTTCTCTCTCTTATAATATGTAATACTTTCATTGGTGGGATGCACTGAATCTTAGTGCAACAGTAGCACCAAAGATTTATTCGCGTCGTAGAGAAGCATTGGTGGTGAATGGTGATACTTTGTTAGTTGTCTGGTAACTGGTAACAGTTTCCCTTTTCAATTTCACATAACTACATTTAGTTGTTTTGAACAAAGACCGAAAACCTCAGTTCAAATTTATAAACTGTACCATGAAATTTCATTATTAATGTTTACACACTCTTCCGTCACTGGTTGTGAATTGGAAATCCCATTCCCAAATATTCCTCCAATTAAGTTCCTGAATCTAACAGTTGATGTTGAACAGCCATCCTATAACCGAATAGCAAAATCCCTATATTTGGATTTGGTTAGCAGTTAATAAGAGAAAAAGAGATAACTAAAAACGCAGTTGTGTTAAAATTTAATAGGTAGAGCTTTACTATCTATGTGGTTCTACCGGCCTGAATCATACTAATTGAATAATCAATAATATCTAAAAAAAATTGCATTTTAAATCAACATTCAAATCGTTATTGTCGTTTTTCCTAGTATCAAAATGGTCTTCTTATACTGAGCCCAAAAAAAAGGGCCCAATATGAGAAAATTCGAATCTCCTTTGTCCAGCTCTCTGGGGTTAATATATAGATAGAGCTGAATAACTTTTAATTTTACCTTATAAGGCCCCTTAAGAATTTATCTCTTTTTTTGTTTACTTATTTTAGACCAATTCTATCAAAAAGTATGAATAATATTGTTTGGAAAATAAGTGTTAGGTTTGGATTAACACTTGAGTAAGAACTGACATTTATCATAATTACTTCTTGTATTTCGGGCAATCATAGCCATTGCCTTTTTCTTTTCTGTCGAATGGATGAGTGTATATGCATCAAGTGAAGAAAATGCCACCTTCCATTGTCACAGATAATATATAATAAGTATGTCGTGTGAGTGATAAAAATAAACGAAATGTATACTTCATGCCAGTGCAATTTATTATAGATTCTGTCAATCAAGAAAAAAAAAAAACGAAATATATATTTCAAAAAAAAATAATATGATTAATCAAAGACTTAAGAGAGGTTGCATATGTATAAATATTATCCATGTAGATGATGCAGGTATAATATAATGTTATGAACATCATCGCCTTGACTAGTCAGGCGATAGAATAACCTGAATCAACACCTGGTTGATAGTAACAAAGTATGCATCAAACAATCAATTTCATTAACAAAGGAAAAATCACCGGTATTCCTTCCCAATTTAGAGTGCATAAGCACAGTTTTCAAGTTATGACCGATTCCTATAAATAGGTGAAACAACGTGCAAGTGCTATCTACTCCCCCAGTGTTGTATTTCTCTGACACATTTTTAGTTCAGATTTAAACGTTAGTTTTTGCTTCCCAGCTCAACCTTTATACAAGAACTTGGCACCCTCAAATTTGCACAATGCATACAACTATGAGCCTCTCGCTCCTTTTTGCCTCTTCTCTTCCAATGCTGCTGCCTCATTTAACATATCAGCAGCATCCTTGTGCATGTCCAGCTTTGCAAGAGCTACTGATTGCATGTAGAAAGCCGTGGGCCAGTCTGGATAAACGCATTGTGCTTGCATTGCATCTCGTAGCGCAGGATCTGGTTGATCACATAACAGATAGCATAGACTGCGCCTTGCAAAAACGGTGGGGGAGACCATTGTTCCCACATCAATAAACTGCACAAATAACACAAAGCGGAAGCATCTCAAAAATAACCAACATGCACATAGCTAAGCTACAATCAATTATAATGTCAAACAAGTGCTGAATTGCACCTGGGAATAGTTATCAATGGCTGTCTTAAAATCCTTGTCACGGAATGCATAGTCTCCACGCTTCCTTGCCTCCAGCATATCTCTCATCTGCTGAGTCCACTCCTGGAACGACAACTGAACCAATCCAAATTCAAACCTCATAGCATAGCATCCAACTAGAAGTTGTAAAGTTTAAAAAGACGGAACCTATCAGTTACCTCATTAGTTCCTTCATCATCTCTGTAGTGTGCTGCGACCAAGATCTGGTGTATTGCTGTGAGGTCCATTCTTGAACAAGCCTCACCCATTGCTGAAAGAGGTCGTTGTGGGGTTGATGGAGCTTCCTCGTGCTTTGGAATTCCAAGCATGATGTGAGAACGAACCTGAAGCACACATAACAAAAATAAGCTAGAAGTGTTGTTGTTTTGATCCCTTTTATCCACCAAAATTGCCATTTAAAAAAGATATGTTTCCATATCAAGTGAGATAGGATACTTGCATTGCCATAGCTCAATATACACATGTGATCCCTGGTCTAAACTGAGAAACATACGCTAAGGAAGGGAAGAAAATATAGTTTCATGCATGACAATTGAAAATAGTATACAAAAAGCACGGAAGAACTTTTTTTTTTTTTTTTATGCAAGTGGGAATTGAACACATAACCTAGTACAGCCTACCCAAACTCCTCACCACTAGACCAATCCTAGTGGCTTAGCATGGAAGAACTTTGTTTAGCCGCATCCAACAATGTATAAATTAGCTTAGCAATTGCACTATCATACTGCTTAAATGAACATTTTCTTGTAAGATATGCATGAATCCAAAGTTAAAATTTATAAATGGATAAATAAATTTTATCCAATGACAATTTAAAGACCAAAGCCCTCAATGTACATGCATGGAAATCATATATCTTATATGCATTGGCTTGAGACTTTTCAACTTGCAAATAAATGCAAACTTTAAAGTAATACTGGCCTCATCAAAGTCAGATGGCAGCCAAAGGCTTTTAAAATATAGCACTGGCTTAGTCATCAGCCATTCAACCAGGTGTAAGACATAAGCTTAGAGTTTGGAATCATGAGTCTAACAACTGGGTCAATACTTGTCCAACTGAATATATAAAGGCAATACATTATACAGTCTCTACTCTCTACATAAATAATTAGCAGATAAAATTATATCTTCATATTTAAAATGCTTGGAAAATATGAATTGAAGTAACGTTTAATGAAATTTTGCATACTGACTATAGATAAAATATCTGGACTAAACTCCTTATTGGCAAGGTATGTGCAAAGAACAGGTTTCTCGCAGGTCATACATATGCCTATCAACATCAACATCAACAACACCTTTATCCCAATGTTTTAGGAAAATATTACATATCAATACGCTTGTTAACTACAAAAAAGATGACATATCAATATTTCTTTTATAAATATATACGTATTATGAGATTTGTCAATTTTATTTCTCATTCATGTACTTTAATTGACAAGATATTCTCAGCTGAGTTTTAGTTGCACAAGAGTATAAAATTTCAAAATACAGAAGAAATACAAGAATGGGCTGATAGGAATGTTGATGCAGTAGCAGAATCAGAACCCAAAGCAGCAGGCCCTGATGCAGATTTACAGCCCAAACAGAAGAGATGGGCAGGCCCAGTATTAATCTATCAGAAGAGGAATAAGAATAAGGAAGGGAGAGTGAGTGACATGTAATAGGTGGTTATGGTTATGTTGTCTTGCATTGGCAGTTGTGGAGAGAGAATTGGGTGTAATTTGTTATTGCGTTGCTTTATAGTGGAATAGGGTAACCATTAGGAAGGGGGCGTGAATTACGTTTGTTTTTTCTACAGGGGTAGAAGGGCTTGGAGAGCATTCTCCATAGCAGGGAGCACTCGTGCTCTTTTTTTTTATTTTTTTCTGCATTTTCTTGTATTCCCGTTCTTTTTTAGAGTTAATACAGTTCACCCTCTCTATACTGATAGGAGAGGTTTTTATCCTATCAATTGGTGCTTTTATTGAGAGTTGAGGCCACGGAAAGGGCAACCTATAGGCTGGATTAAGGTGTCATGCCTCCCAAAGGGGTGTTGTACTGAATATTGATAGGTGAGTGCAGCCACCAAAAGGGAAAGGGCTACCATCGGGTCAGTGTTGATATAGTGAAAGCCGCCATGGACATCAGCCCTTAAAGGGGTGGCAATGTTACATGTCCCACATTGGTTGCCTATATAACTAATGTGGGGTTTATAAAGTCTTTGGGATAGTGACCTCAAGGTCCGTAACAATTTTATTCAAAATACATGATATTGGAGTTCAGCATTAATGAGTACCTTGACATCCTTTATAGCTCACAATTATCAGGAAAAATAACAAATTTTTCTTTGGGCCTTTAAAGGTAATAAACTAACAGAAGTACATACAAGATTTTACTTTTTGTGTGAATGAAGCTTATTCATATAACTCCGAAACAAGTGCTGAGCCAGTAAAGATGACTAATTTTTTGCTAAGTAGACTTCACAAGAAGTCAGCTAGAACCATACACCAATTACTTGGGCTGTTTGAGAACTTTAACATATCAGACAAGTGCAACCTATGTTATACAAAAACCTTTGTCATATTATATAACTTCAAGTAAGCGGAAAAGTTCATGCCCTAAAGAAACTCTAATCAGAGTCAAAATGAACTCATGCAGATAGCCCAGGTTCAACTACATTTTCACCAAAAACAATTTAAAATGTCCCAGCCTAAGACCTGGGTTACCAGGTTTTATGCAATTCAAGGATAATGAGCTAAGGGACCCAAACCAAGTAGATTCCATTTCACAATAAGCAATCAAAGAAACAAACATTTAATGTTGCAAGTCATAGAACTCGAATATTAGACATTAAAGAACTTTAACATCCCACATAAAGGCTTATTTAGGAGATAATGGGTTATTAGGCAAGGCTGTTCAAGCAACAACGTTTCAATCTCTGGATTTAGTAAATAATTTGTTCCATCTATTAGTTAAAGAAGAGATCCGTACATCAGGTTTTGTATGCAATGGAGCAAGTGTTGTGACCAAATCCTTTGTATCAGGCCGCTCCCGCGGTTCATATTGCAAACATTTAGAGGCAAGACTAACTACTACTGTTGCTTCTTCAGTAGAAAACTTCCCCTCCAAATGTGAATCCATTAACAGCATGTTGTTTTTTCCCTGTATCATATCAAGTGCCTGCAAACAGAATCAGATAACTCCATATGGCACCCAAAAAAAAACACTCACTGAACAAGTCTGAGTAAGGAAAATGCATTAATGTCAAACTCAGATACTGTGACAGCAAGCCACTCACTATTATCAAAAGAGTGGTGAAAATGGCAAGTTGATTTAAGCAGGCTTAATGAGAGAATGTGCCACTCAAATTCAAAATAAAGTAGAAAAATGAAAAACCAGAATTTTTTCATTCTATGTATATTAATCCCATCAATTGATTGCAGTTAAATCCAGGGAAAGTATTCCATCCTAAGTCAATACAGGGAAAACTAGTATTTGATATTTATTTATTTGTGAACACGCATTTTAGGTAGAAGGTGTCAGTCGAGATAGTTAATAATAACAAAAACAGTTAAACTAGTTAGGGAAACAAAGGAGAAAAGCACATAGAAGGGAGTTACATGACTTGGAGGGATGTGCTTGCCACTTAGGAGGTCTAGAAGAACAGTTCCAAAGCTGTAAATGACACTTTCAGGGGTGACCCTTCCTGAAATAATTATAAAGGAACCATTCAAACTAAGATTATTTAATGTAATAATCTGTCAGTTATTAAAAGCAAACGTTGAGGAGGGAGTTACCATTTCTTAAATATTCAGGAGGCGTATAAGCAAGATTCGTGCTATAACTTTTTCCATCCCTGCTGTTTTTCATTAAACCAAAGCAGGAGAGGCGTGGATCACCATCCTGAATAACGCATGATTTGATATATAATAATTATAAACAAGAGCAAGAAATATAGAATATAGAGGAAATAATGGACGTGTGAGCGTTACCTCATCGAAAAGAACCCTATAAGCATTCAAGTCATGATATAATGGACGACCCTCAGAACTGCAATAATGTAAAGCTTGTGCAATATAAAGAGCAACTCTTAAGCGCATGGCCCACTCAATTGTCTGATTTTCCCCTGAATCGAAAACAATTAAGCAAAACAATAACAGTTGTAGAAGATATGAATTGAAACAGAAAAAACATACAGTGGAAGAGATGCTTGGCGAGAGTGTCGTTAGGCATATACTCAGCAACGAGAAGCCTCTCATCGCCATCGCAACAGTAACCGATCAAATTAGCGAGCCTCGGATGCCGCAATTTCCCAACGCCAGAAGCTTCTTCCACGAATTGCTTCGGATCGGGCCAAGCAGCTTTGCTGAACTTCTTCACAGCAATCCAACGGCGATTCTGGTTCGGGTTCTGGTTCGTGTTCTGGAGCCGACCCTTGTAAACCACGTTCGGTGCTTTTTCTCCACTCTCCGAAACGATAAACTCCGAGCTGAAATTATTTGTCGCGGCTTTCAGGTCTGCCAAGGAGAACTCCGAGAACGATGAAGGATCATCAGCTACAGACACAGACACAGAAACAGTCATAGTCTCTCTCTGACTCTGACTCTGACTCTGAGAGAAGATAGCGTTGTGATTGTGGTTGCGGTAGGGTTGCTGATTTTCCTTTTCCGGGTGAGTTTCTCTCTCGCCTACTCCGAACAACAACGATGATTGGCAACAACAATTTCCCATGGTTTAATTCTCTCTCTCTCTCTCTCTCTCTCACAGATCATGAAATTTTGATTTTGATTGCTTTATGTTATTATTCTATTCATTCATTCTCTTCCTTTATCGTTCTCCCTGTTTGTTAATTACCAGTCACTATTTACTTATTAGGATTACCAGTTGGAACTTGCACTCACTGTAATTAATAACTAATTAAATATTCTAATTTTCATACGGTTCCTTCGTTTTTACCATCTTATCCATTTTCACCTTTATCATTTCCTTCCTGCCAAACTTCTTTAACTATAATCGCCTATGTTACTTAATTTGATTAATTGAACCTTTTTATTTTTTAATTTTTTGGTATCAAACTTAAATTTAAGTTATGGAAAATGTTTTACGGACTTCGTCGGTCATCGTGGAGAAGCTTCTGTGCAGATAGATCCAATCAAGTTGCTTAATTAGAGCAAGCAAGTGTGCATTTTAAGACTTGCTCACATCGTGGAAAATGTTTTCTCCGTTAATTTGACAACCACATATCACATGTGCTGCCTTACAGCAATATTTTTAAGGCGAAACTAAAGGATGCATGTTCTATTCTAACCAAGTCAACGTCTTTTCTTTTTTATTTCTTTCCTAGGTCTTATAAAAAGAGTTCGCGTGTCACAAATTTGGTGCTGCTTAGGTAAGAAGTTGCCGTGAAAGATAATTTTCTCTTTCCTTTCCACATCTTATGTTTTTTTGACAAATATAGAATCCTATGAGACATTGCCCAATTTTCTTACTATTTTGATCAATTTTTGTAAATTTCATTCATATATATATATATATATATATATATATATATATATATATATATATATATATACACACACACACACGTAACCATGCCAGCAAACAAATATTCTCTATCCAAATTCAATAATAATCCATCCCATTTTGTGCAAATTGCAATATGTCACCTTTTGTTAAATGACAACCTGCCAACCCAAGTATTGTCATGTAATTTCATTGGGGGAATATGTAAAATAGTACAATCGAAGTGTAATCAGACAAAAAATGTAAATATGTAAAATAATATTAAAATGTGTGAGAATAGTACAAAAAAAAAAGAATGACATAGATGATTCCGATATTAGAGTGTGTGTGAATAGCTGTAGTAAAAAAATATAAGAGAACATATCATATCGGAATAATTCAATTCAGTAGGATGACATATGGATTAGCAGCCATCAGTGACCATCACCATCCGATAAAACACATATGCACTTTCTTATATTATAGGAATACAAAATGCAGAGTTAATCTCATACACACTTCATAATTAAATTAAAAATAGCTCGCTGGTGAGCACGTACACAAAAGTTAGATTACAATTTATAAATACCCAAATGTGGCATTTTGTTCAACGGAGTGGGGTACTGGCTTTTTGTGGAGTAGAACTGGAGTGAATATATGCGACCTTTAAACTTTATTATATTAAAAGCATTTGCGATTGTAAAAGTTCTGCCGAACTATTTGGTATCTTTCCAAAGATTTATGTCTACCTTAATCATGTCTCTGTCTTTTGAGAAAAACATTTTTCTTAGAGGCTAGAGCATAGAAATTCGTTTTTCTTTTCTATCAACACCAAGGTTATATTCAAATTTGCTGTCTTTTTTTTTTTGCTTTTTTTTAAAGTAAAATTTAAATTAAAAAAATTTAAACAAGTGAGGAATAATCTCTAAAATAGTCAGTTGATTAAGAACTATTTAAGTATCTACACTAAATAATTTTTACATGTAACAACCCTATAAAAGCGCATGAAAAAATAAGAATAGTTCTCCTCTGTGTTAAAATTTCACATTATTTGGTCATGTGAAATTTATGTGTAGATCTCTTTCTTTATTAATAATAATTGGATTACACTTATTTAATACATGTGAAGAAGAGAAAATTAGACATAAGAATTTCACATGATCATATGAATTTTTAACATGAAATGATCCATATCATGGAAAAAAAAATAGAGCGAATAAAACTAGGTGGCTGAATTGTCTTGCTTGCAGATCATGAACTGTTTTTGCAAATATTCGATAAATCTGAAGCATCTAAAAATCAACATGTTGTAACTGGACCAGTAATCCAATAACTTGCAATATTCAATAATTTTAAATTGTGACTGTTAAGTCGATTTTCATGAACCTGTTTACGAAAGGACATAACAAGATTGGAGTAATGTGCTCATCTTCAGAGAACTGTGTCTTTAATTGCTTCTTGTTCAACTCGTACTATTTCTGCCAACATTCGAGGAACTTGCGCAACTCCATCAACGAGTGAGGGAATTCCAGGGAATAGCTTTGATTATCTACATCACCTCTTAGTACGAGAGTAGGAAAAGGGTTTCTTCAAGTCCTCCACTATTCATTTTTCACTAGCCACAACTCTTCTTAATTATTCCCAGTTAAATAGCAATTTTTGGACTCTAATTTGTAAATTATTTAACACAAAAGCAACCTATTTTCCATTTTTACTCAAACCATAATTAGAGAGTTGAGGACCCATGTTTCAATGTTTAAACGCAACCCAACCATGGTTTTCCCAAAATATTACTTGTGGGTGAAAACTCAACCAAACTATAAACCAGACATGCTATTAGTTTAGGTGGTAGGTTATATTTGATTTGTTGGAATAAAAATGAGCGAGACATTGTAGTAAAATGAGGATAGAATTAATAAATTATGTATTAAATGATATATTTACACGTTCATAATTCTTGTTAATTTTCACCACAACTCTAGTCATTTTATTTTTTTATTTTTATTTTTTTGATAAAAAGTCATTTTCTTTTATTTTATTGTCGCGCAGAGCAGCCTATATAGATAGGAGTCAAATCTTGATCATACTAATTATTTTCGAATACCAAATGATTGTCATTTTAATTTCATATAATATAAAATATTATTCCATCATTCGAATTTTATCATATATTATGTACCAAACATGCTCTTAGTCTCGTTGAGGAGTGAGACATATGCACAATTGGATCAATCCGTCAATTCATTAAGTTTCATCTTGCATCCCACATTATATTATGTTTAATTCGTTATTACTAAAATTAATCATATTAACCATTTTCACTATTTCAATGCTTATTTAAAAATATTTTTTGATCATACAAAAATATTAATTAACTAATTTTAAAATTACAATTTTTTAATATATATTTACTTCAAAACATTCATAAGTGACTGGACAAGACATGTAGATTTTAACGTTGTTCTTGCAAGGGAACAAATCTTTGGTAGCACATATGTACTTATATCGTGCCTGTTTGGATCTTTTTTTTTTTTAAGTTAGAAGCTGTTTATAAGCATAAATTAGGCCAAATAGGTTTTAGAAAAAACTCTTATAACGAAAAGTTCTTTTTTTATAATGAAGAAAAATGCTAAAAACTAAAAGCTCCTGAGAGGAGCTTTTTTTAAGCTCTTATCTGTCTTTTTTGAATTGTGAGCTTTTTTTCAAAATGAAGAGTGATAAAGATAGAGAGAGATAATTTTCTTGAAATATGTGCTTTTAAATAATTTTTAAGTTAAATTTTTTATGTAATTTTCAAACAGCTTTTAACTTATTTTTTTAAACTCTTTTTTTTATAAGTACCTTCTAGCTTAAAAATAAGAGGATCCAAACAGGCTCATCATATCCAAAAAGAAAGAGTCTTCGGGACTTAAATAAAAATACAAATTAAAAGTTTATTTTAAATGGAAGAGAATTTTCCCATTTAGGAAAAATGAGTAGGACTTGATACTTCTAATGCACCGAAAACAAATTTTCCTTACAAGGCAAGTGTTGATCCATAGATATAGGGAAACTAATTTGGGTGGGAGTAAGGGTCTGTTTAGATGAGTCTATAAAAGAAAAAATTATTATCCCTTGCTTATTTTAGAAATGTCTTTTACAAAATTTAAAAGTATTTAGTTTTTAAAAAAAAAATATTTCGCTTTTGCTTTTTTTAGAAGTTAAAATTTTTAACTTAAGAAAATAGATTTTTAGCTTTTTATGTCTTTTGTTTTTTTTTAAAAAAAAATAGACATCCAAATAAATTTTGTAACGAAAAATGCTTTTTTATTTCTCCCAAAAAACAGTTTTTGGAAAAGAAAAAAACTCATTTAAGCAAGATCTAAATTTTTCTCATATTATAATTTTACATGATTTGATTATATAAAAAATTTTATGTCTATCTATCTCTTCACAAATATTAAACAAATGAGATTCAATTATCGTTACCGAAGCGAGAAATAAATACAAAAAATTTACGTGACCAGTCATATGAGAGTTGCTGTTGGATGTAGCGCACATACCGAATCCATGTTATCATCACATTGGTTGCTTGTTGGAACCTAACATTCTTACATTAAGCAGTGTAGTTCTCTATTCAATCTTTGAACAGATCACAACCACTACAAAAGAGGAACAGAAATCCCAAATAGCTTATCGAAAAGATATTTCATTCAAAATGCTTTGAGCTTGCTCAGTGTCAACAGGTAATCTGTACAATAATTAAACTAAAAAAAAAACGAATATTTTCATGGAGGGAACATAATTTTATACAGGAACTAATAATACCCACGCATTCAGTGACTTACGTCACTCCGACAGACAGCTATGTTTATCATGCGAGAGAGACTCCTTCCAATGCTCATCATAAAAAATTTCCCATTTGTATGCTCATGATACTGCTTCAGTTTGAGCACCCTTCTATCATCAGAACTTCACCAGACTTGCTGGGTTAAGTACCTTAATTTCCGTCCTTCATCTAAATATGTATTTTTATTTTCTAATGCAGAAAGAAGGATCATTTAGGTGTTAAATTTGTCGGCTCCTCTGTCTTTTAGTAGCTCAAACCAATATATCAGCACAACTTCCTTGTAGCTTTATAGTGCTGAGTACCCAAAAAGCAATTGTACGCCTCAGGCCTCACACTTCGGAACCCCAAAATATATCTCTCTTGTCTAACAAGAAACTCTACAGTCCCATGCCAGCATCTAAAGTACCAAATGCGGCTTAGTGTAGAGGAAGATCTTTGCTAGACTCTTTCTTCAAAATATACCAGATGAGATGAGAAGTCAAACCCAACCCCTCCTCCCAAAATTCTTGGCAAGTTGCAGGAGATCAACAAGTGATTCTTGGCAAATCGAAAAGATATAATTCCAACTTCCATCAAACTACACCAACCTATGAAACTCTTTCCTGATCTCGAGCAGCACTTACTTCTTCACTCCGTTGAAGCAACTCCTCATAAGCTTTCACAGATTCATCAGTAAATCTCTCCATGGCCTCAAAAATGCGCTGCAAACTAGCTTGTAGACTACTGCTTTTGTTACTCTGATATATGATGTTTTCAGAAACTGAGATACCCTTACCTTCCCCAGATGCCAGAACCATCTTCCTCTCTAATGCCTGAATTTGCTTCTGCAGCTTCTGGTCATCTCTATCTATATTTCTCACCTTTCTCTCAAGATCCTTGTTCTGCATCACCAGCCGATGCATTTCTAGCTTATCTTGTTCCCATATCTGCAGCACACTCATGGTAAATACATGCATCGAATCAACAACTTCCTTTTCAGATATTCTATCCAAAGCTTGGGACCACTGATTACATATCACAAATATTTGGGGGGCACCAATCCTACTAGGGGAAAAGGGGACTATGCCATCAGGTGTTTCTTCAGGTTCATACAGGAGACATTTCAGCAGCCAACTATTCAATGCTCTTACATAACCTTTCTGGGCACTTATCCAGCCAGAGAATTGGAAGGTCCAATTTATAAGCTCTTGTTCAAGATGCTTGGTAGCTTCAAGATGACTGTCACCGCTCCTCTTCCTGGATCCAACTGGACCCAGAATTCTGGCTTCTCTAATTGCTTCACGCTGAGAATGATGGCATTCAAGCATGGATTTCCACATTCTGGTCAACCTGAAAAGAAGTTTATGTTATATACCATTTATACACAAAACATTATGCACAAACCCACAAAAGTTCTAAGATTATAATTATATTACAATGAGAAAAAGCAAAACATTAATTCTATACTATGTATGAATTGAATATCACATGCATGTCTTATCCCAAAGGATATATATATATATATATAAAAGTTCGCAACTTCAAAGAAAATGAGAGAATTAATTCAAGAAGTATAAACTTAAGAAGAATAAATAAGGGCATGGTTAACGACAACATGTCTTGTGCAACGGGTAACTTGAAGGAGCATGAAAAAGACTCTGAATTCAAGAGCACAATCCACTCATACAAAGATAGTGGGGGTATATTTTAGGGTTTTAAGGTTCCTTTTGGTGATTGGGGAGTAATAAATTACTCAGCGTGACTCTTAAGAGGGCAGCATCATTTCCATGTAAAGTATAATTCCCCTGGCTGACAAATCAATCACAAAAAAATCTAGAAATTGGGCAGATGAGTTACCAAATTATCTAGAACGGATATTGTTTGGGGCTATACACAGACATCAGAGTAAATAACAATACTTCGAACTATCAGAAATAATCTTAGAAGATGGACAAGTACTTGCTTCTATCAGCAGTTATGAGAATAGGTGGTTGAATTTCTCAGATTATCATTTCATCAAGGCAAACAAAGAATTGTGGGGAGTTGTGCATCAGTACTTCAATTTATTTCAACAGGGTTAAAATATAGGAGAGGTGATGCTAATGGAATGGAACCTCAGTAACTAAATAACTCCTTCCATTTCTTTCTCTAATGTTTTATGGTGTCAGGCACATAGTTTAGTGGCTGGAGGAAAATCCAAACTGCTAAAAGTGGAAAGCACAACTGAACAGGCAAGAAAATACATGACTGGATCATTATACAACAACAACAAAGCCTCAAGTCTTATCCCATTATAGATGGGTTGCCTACATAGTTGTACTTTGGCTACCAAATGTTTAACACAACCCTCCTCTTCTATTATAATAGCAAAAAATTGACACTTTACAGTTGATTGATACATATATGTGTGATACGAGGTATGTTGTATCACCTTAATGATAATAGGAGAGTACACAAAATAGCAGTCAAATTTAGTAGAGAAGGCACATAACTTAACCCTAAACCTTTTTCCAGATATTCAAAAAAAAAAAAAAAAGAGAGAGTAGAAAGCGAACATATAACCTGTCAGGAATAGAGAGACATGAAGGACCTGCACAAATAACAAGACTGGAATTTTTTTAACTTTACATACCCATGGATTAATTCCTTCAGCTGCGGCCACAGCTCTTCATCCCTTATCTTATTTATTGTCATAGAAATCTTATCAACAACCTGAATTGCCATTCTTATTTTTGTGGACAGATCCCTAATCAAAGTTCGAGTTGAATCAAATTTATGAAAATCAGCACCCCTTTCATCCAAACGTTTCAGCTTGTGACACTTTCTATCATGCATGACCCGCATCTTTTCCTCAGCCTGCAGACAAAAATACATTGAAAAAAGCTTTGTGGAAACCTATAAATACTGGTTAACAAGATTACATTTATGGCATAAAAAACCAGTCACCAGTTGATTTCTCCCAAATTCTAAACATTGATTAGATTACAACATACAAGAAGTCAAGTCAGATCTCCAGCAAAACGCAGCGTGGAATAAATTACCTCATGCGAGATAGCAGTAGGAATAATTGGGATGGCCAAAGATTAGCTGGTTTGAAAGTGAAATGAATGGAACCAGATTGGTCAATTATGACCCATAACATTATGTATAAGACTGACATACCTTAACTTCATTGAAGAGTTTCTTCTCCCAAAGATATAGCTTCTGCAGAGTAGACGAAAGATTGCGTGACCTCGTTGCTAGATCAACATCAAAATCCAGATTACCAGGAGCAGCAATGTCATTGGTGGACGCGGATTCGGCACTTTTAGAAGTAGAAGGTTGCGAAGACACCATGGACAATGAGGGAACAACTACATGTAACATCTTGGAAGAAGCTGCTTCATAGTGGGGGACCAGGCACAGGTATTTGAAAATCAGCAACAAGATTAAATATTGAAGCATAGCAGCGGGGAAATTATGAGAAAGAAATGATGAAAATGTAAATAAATAAATAAATAACCTTGATAAGCTCCATGCTTTCGATTATGGGGAAGCTTTCCCACCTCAAGGATCTTGGCGATTTCGACACCAGAGTCAGAAGCCCTCTGAAACTGAAGCTGAATCTCTTTGGCAACCTCAAGGGGATTCCGAGAACCCCTTGGTCCTCCTCGGAATGCAGCGTGCTCCTTGGACTTGGCCCTGTCATCATCTTCATCAACGACTTTCTTGTCCATCACATGCACCTCGTATTCGACCCCATGTCCATGGTCATTGTCGGCGGCGGCTGCGGCGGCGGCGCGGGAGGCTTCGTGATGAGGCTCGACGAGCTTTTGATCCCCATGGACCTGCTTGACCACTTCGTGCTGGTAATCCTCATCTTCCAAATCGGGTATCCCCTCCTCTTCTCTCAAGTCCTTCGAATCGCGGCTCGGTGTGAATGTGAAGTTAGAGTAAGGTTGAGGTTGAGCATAGTCCTTGTCATCATCGTTACCGAAAAAGTTGAGAAAATCCCAAGTGGAAGCCTTTGGTTCAGGAGGCGGAGGAGGGGGTTTTGAGGCGGTGGTTGGAGGAGGAGGTTGGCGGTAGGGCGAGGAGGATCCGTAAAAGGGAGGAGGATTTGAATAGGGATCATAAGGTTGAGGAGGATAAGAAGAATAAGAAGGATAAGAAGGGTAAGGGTAATAGGAAGAAGAGGAAGATGACTCACCGACATAAACATTGTCAGGGCTCATAGGTCTCTGCTCGTAGACAATTGAAGAAGTGGGTTTATTCCTCATGAAATTCATGTGAAGATTAGAGGGAAGGTGATGCTGCTGCTGCTGCTGCTGATGATGATGATAATCTGATTGTGATTCAGAATTCTCATAATAATTATTCATGTGTGGCATATCGAGATGCATAGGAGAGGAATTGGTGGAATGATGAAGGGAAGGGATGTCGTCGGAATCAGAGTGGAAATGGAGATGTGAACCGGAATCGGAATCGGAGTGATGAGGAAGAGAGGCGGCGTTATTGTGTTTTGCAGGCTTATGAGGTGGTGAGTGTAACGGTGATGATGAAAGTGAAGAGAGTGGTGAAGAAGCAGCGAAATCCCTATCTTGATGAATGAAAACATTTAAAGAGTGGCCAATTGCCTTGAGAGAGTTGATGTAAGCGATGTGAGCTGCGGCGAGTGCATAGCGTTGGTGAATTGCTTCGTCGAGAAAGGTACACCGCTCACGGCATAGCGCCACCGCTGGAAGATCATCCAGCTTCGAGCTGGCACACCCCATAAATTCCACAACCACCTTCCAATTACTCAAAAACAGTAGTAGTAGTAGTATTAGAATAGCTGTCCCCCAAAAACAAAGAAGAAGAAGAACCTTTTAGGGTTTCTAATTGTGTTGTTATCAAAAACACAGGGAAAAAGGGAAAAGGGGTTGAGTTAGTGCTATTGATATTGCTATTTGCTAGTGCTAGTACAGTTACCTGGGGAAGAAAACAAGCGAGTGAGTGAATGAGGGAATCTTTTGCCAGCACGGACTTCCTCGTCCGCTTCTACCGTTTTTTTTTTTCTTTGTATTTGTGAGCACTTAAAATATAATTTAATTAATTAAACTAAAAGACCACCCCCACTCTCTGTGTCTATGTCTCGTTCTGTGACCATTCTCTTGTCTTGTGCCTGCGTTCTTGTTGCGTCGGTGCGTGCTTCTTGCTCTCATCCTCTCTCGCTTAATCTTTAATGTTTATAATACAAAAACAAAAAACACTCACATATCCTGTGTTTCTTTTTTCGGTTACTCCTCACCATCATTATTTGTTTTATAAACAATTAATCAAATTTAATATCATTTTCATAAATCTTATTTTCTATTACATTGGTCCACTCTTGAGGTTGTCCGTCTTTCTTTTATTTATATATATATTATTGTTGACTTTCCTTTTACCGTTTATATATACAATACAATCGATGGATAGATAACATAATTTTACACTTATATTATTGGTGTAAAAAATAACTTGTCCAATAAATATATATTATTATTGCACCATATGTCCTATATATATGTTTATAATACCTGCGTTTTCTTTATCCCTCTTCAAGTCTCAATTCATCGGAGTTTCGTGGTGGCTAAGTAGGTAGGTGGAGCAGAATAAATATGGTGTGAACTTGGAACTTATGAGGAGTTAGGAGGTTAGCACGCGCAGTTCCGGAAAAAGAAAAAACCGAAGCACCAAACTATTCTATTTTGGAAGCTTGAAAAATCGAACTTTGACAATTGACGCCTGCCTCTGCTCTATTTCTATTTCCATTTCCATTTATGCCCCTTCCTCCTTTCGGTTACAACAATCTGCTTTTTATTTATTTATTTATTATTATTTATTATTATTATTAAAAACCAACCAGGAATTCCATTGCCGCATTGAATTCTTGCTCATATGTTTCGAAGTTTCTTTCTTATTGGAATTCCCAGTCCAGCGGTTACATTTTTGTTCGCTTTTCCTATTAAAACACGTAACTTGAAAAATGAGCATCTTATCTTCTCAACAAGAACAATACATACAAAACAAATGACATGTAAGACGCTTTCATTAGATTTAACTCCAATATTATAAAAGTTCCCCGATTTCTTTTTCTTTCTACATTATTTTATGCCGAACACGAAAAAACACTCCTACTCAATCAATCTGCACATAGATTTGGTTGTGGCATAGATATCATGGAATGAAATGAATTGTTGCTATCTAAAATTACCTCAAATGAAATTACATAAAAGAGAGAAGCAGAGGGCATGACTCAATAACTTCACTGATCTCCATGCCATGCACATGATGGTATTTGGTTTTCTATATGTTATATAATTACTTTGTTAAGATGTAACAGCGCCACATCATCACCCACTCTAGAAAGAAAAAATATTTTCTTGCAGGTTTGAGAAGCAACCGGAACCGTTGTAGAAAGCAATTAGCAGTTAATTAAATATCTCACCAAACTACAACCAACTCTCAAAATGAGCTGATGCAGATTTAACTATGCCTAATTCCTTAAGAAAGAAAAAAACAAACAAAAGCAAAAAAAAAAAAGTGGGGAAAAAATACTTTAAAATACCGAACAGGGTTAGCTGATTTAAATTTTGGGCGAGTCTTGAAACTAAAGGGCCTCGATGGGTTACTTAAAAAGACCCCATTGCAATTAATTTTGTATTAGAAGCGGTTGAAGCGTTTGTTTGTTGCGAATTCTAGTTAAGTTCGCAGAATAGGAAAAGTAACCTTAGCAGTCGCTCTCAAATGCACGGACATTTTGGCCATATCAATAATCAAACGTGTAGAGGCACCCCACTCCCCGCCCAACCCGCAGTTATGTTCACTTAGACCTACATAGGAATGGGTGCATGATGTCTCATATATAGATATGAATTAAAAAAAAAATCAGGGGAATAGTATAAGAGATGGATCAACAGTAATAAAGAGAAAAAAAATATTAAAATAAATAGTTATAAAATTGTAACTGTTAATCACCTTTATATGATTGTGAACTTGATCATATCATTTTTTTTAACATAAAAAAGAACAATTTTGTTCGGATATCCCTATCTATCACCGTTAAATGTTATTTTAGTACATAATTTTCTAACTTGTCAAATGTGCCAACTCTTTTTCTTTTGCTTTTTAGTGACTTAAATTTCTTCCATTGTGAACCAAATTCTACGTTCGTTTGTCTAATTAGCGTTTTAAATCACATTTTCTTGGGTTAGCAAAACAAGTTTCCAGACTCTCCCTCCCCTTCCTTGCTGTCACTTTTTCCCAAGTCTCGTATGTGTTTGGAATATTTATATCATCATTGAAGTGACCCGATTCCACCTGCAACAGTCCTAATTTGGAATGTCTATATTGTCGTCGTCATATTATACACTAATTGGATTCAATTCCCATCGAATCTAACGATGTTGATAAATTAATATTATATAATTTTGCTCCAAAAAAACTATTGCATAACCACATTGTGAAAACCGGACCAAACCCGTCGATCCGACGGGTACCCCAGCTAGTTCGGTCTAATGTTTGGACCGTTTTTGCATTTGAACCGATTGTAAACTAATGACCCTTGTTGATTGTTGAGGCTTGCAACATTTACCGTTAGACCAATTGTTTTTATTTATCATAATATTATTAATTTTATATCTATTATATAAATTAAATTTAACTGATTTAACTATAAATATGTAAAATAACCAAAAAATTGAACCAAACCGTGAACCAAACTTAACTCACTTAAAATAACCGATTTTTAAAAATCTATTCATGAACCGAATCGTTTTTAAAAAAATCAGTTCCAGAATCGAACTGAATTGATTTTTATTACTTTATTTCTTTAATTTTTTTTCTATAATAGAGTCGACCATAACCGGTTCTGAATCGAATCGAACTGTTTCCGACCGAACCGAAGCGAACCGATTTTGAATCAAACCGAACCGATTTTGAATCGAAACGAACCATTTTCGAACTGAACCGTTTAAACCAATTAGATTCAATTTTTCAAAAAATTCGATTCAATTCGACCCATGCATGTAACACCCTGTTCTATATCCGATTTATTAACATTACATATGGCATTAAGCGCAATTACAATCACAACGTTTGAGTTAAAATACGGATAAACTTTGTCCTCTTTGTAAATAAACGTTTTTGTTTCAAATTAATTTCATAATTAAAACAATTTCCAGAAACAACTGTAATCATAACTTAAACAACATGCGGGACACTTGATGTTTATTTAATTAAGTCATATGTTGCTCCCATAAAGTGCCAAATAGTCTCTTTAGACCAACAAGGCTTAAAACTCAATCATGCTATTCAAAGATCCATTTTCATAGAAAAACATAGAAATCAATCTTTCATACAACTTAAAAGAAACTAGGATTTCTTAACATCAACTCACCTAGAATCATGTAAGAAAGAGATTGCAAGCCTCCAAGGTGATCAATCAACTCTCCAAGCCCACCAATAACCGAACTGTTTAAATTAATTCGATTCTTGTTTTAAAAAATTCGATTCAATTTGATCAATACACACCCCAAGATTTAACCCTACACGTCCTCTACCCCAAGATTCAATTCGGTTCAATACCACTTCTTACTCTAAATTAAGTACCTTGGTCAGTACGTCATGTTATTGATGGTAAATGCGTATCATTATATTGCCCACTAATATTCCTTTAATCATTTTTTGGTAAACCTTTTTTTTCAACATTTATTGAGTCAGTCAGTGCTATGATATATATTCCTTGTATATGCTTCTTAATATTGTAGCTTAACATAACAAAGGCACCATCACGACCATCACCAACAATATCTCCAAGTCTTCTACGAGAAATGTCTCGGATGATTAATTGGCCCACATCACCACTCATCTCTTCCCATCTTGATGTCTTTTCTTTCGTATGATGATATAATAATTCATAATCTATTTCCTTTTTCTTAAAAAAATAAATAAATACGAAAGTAACAACCATCCAATCCAAATAGTTAGCTTCCAATGTCCTTTATATTCTTAAGAAAATTTTACGAAAGATGAAGGCTTGAAAAGATAGATGTCCAACAAGAAACCTTAGTAAAGCCACCTACAAATATTCCAAAACTGATTGAGTGAACGAACGAATACGAAACGAAATGCATAAACCTACCTATGAGTATGAAAGCGAATAAGATTTAAAAGATACCCTTATCGGTAACAACCAAGGAATAGGTGACATTGGATATGGACTCACCCTCATCACTAACAATAACAAGGATTTGAAACTTGATCTCTACTTCAATTCGGGCCAACTCAACTCATTGAAGTTTGTCCATTGCGAATTGATACGAATGTGAACCAGTCCATAATGAATTAAGTACGATTTAGATTGAAAATTTATTAGACTAATTACGTGTTACTCTGACCGATTTTCTATCTCGTATTGTTTCTTACTTATTTATATAATCAATTACAGTTTAAAAATATTAATTTTAAATAATTATTTAATTTTTAAATTAACATTTATTAAAAGATTTATAATTAATTATTATATGAATATTTATTTTAAAAATAATGTTTTGATAAATATTAAAAAAGGCAATTTTAACAATTATAATAATTAATTAAGAGGAAGGACTTACAACCTATTTTCGTTTACAACCTTTTACAATCATATCTTAACCGTTGATTTCCGTCAATCAATGGTTATCATTTATTGTGAATTAATAATTAATTAATGAATTTGATTTGAAAAAATAATAACCGTTGATTTGCGAAAATCAACGGTTAAGATATGGTTGTAAGAGATTGTAAGTATAACTTTCCTCATTAATTAATATGACATCAGAATTAAAGGTAAGCTCCTATCCTATTGGGAATTCAAGTGTGAATGATAAAAAAAATTCATATCGGGAAGGAATGAACTAACTATGGTATATAAAAGTAAAAGGACCTACAAACTCAATATTTTAAGATTTTGGATTAAAATATGGTATTAAATTAATATGTTGTGGCTTGTCGCTTAAACTCATTTGTTGCGTGGATGATAGGCTCTCCCTAACCATGTTGGGAATTTAAGTGCAAGTGATAAAAAAAATTCATATCGGGAATGAATGAGCTAATCATGGAGTATATAAGTAAGAGAACCTATAAACTTAATGTCTTAAAGTTTTGGATTGAGATATGGTGTTAGATTAATTTGTTATGGTTTGTCTTATAAACTCGTTTGTTGTGTAGATAATAGTGTTGGACTTCCTCCTTCAATGCTATGTCCAAGCCCATTGAGGAATTTCCTAAAAACCTTAAACCTAGATCTCACCTCTCTATATATTCATTAGTTGTGGGTGGAGGCTAGGTTAAGAGAGAGATTAGAAATTTGAGAGAAAATTGTTTGAGCAAAACTTTATGCTTTGTATTTGAGAGATCTCTACAAAGAGTTTGAACGAAACATCTCTAGGGGAGTTTGACTATCAACATTGTTGGAGAGGTTAAGTTAACCACCACATTGGTGAATCCTGATTCTTTGTAACCATTATTTTCTTAGTGAATTTTTGATCTGGACTAGGTCCTGTGAGTTTTTACTTCTTCATTGGAGAAAGTTTTCACACGTTAAAATCTGTTTGTGTTCTTCTCTCTCCTGTTTGTGTTTTTGATTTTCCGCTGCGCTGTCCGACCTGGTGAAGTTCAGGCCGAGGTATTGTCGAGATCCGAGATCGATGATCTTGTTGATTGATTCTCGCGAAAGGCTGCTTAGCCGAGCTTGAGGAAACCGAATTCCCAACAGATAGTCTCCTCTATTTTGGGCTCCCTAAGAGTGGGATCATGACTTATTTAAAAATATAATTCCGAAAAATTAATAGGTCAAATTTAAATACGTGTTAAGTCCAGTTCAATAGTATTAGTTGAAAATCATGAGATACATACTTTAATATATTCTTATATTAAAATTCCTTAAAAAATTATTTTAAATAAGAGAATCATATTATATTGGCATAAGATTTGATACTCTGATATCACTCAATAATTTTATATGAAAGTATAATAATTTTAATCGATTAATTAATTAAATTATAAATTTTTATTACTTTTATTATTCGTGTTAAATCTTGTAATTGTTTAATAATAATATGAAATAATAAAATAAATGCTATTTTTATATTTTTAAATATATATATATATATATATATATATATATATATATATATATTACGTTAGTATTAACCTATATCGTCGAAGGAATTAAGTTTAAAACATATTAAGACACGCGAAGTCTAACAGAATTTCTCTATAATAATCAAATTTCTGTATAATAATGAATAATAAATCTTAAGAAAACGAATCAATCAATGAAAATTTTCCAATACAACTGTAATATAAGAATGACCACTGTTATTTATTATATTATCTTACTCAAATATGAATCTCAGCATCATCATATTGTTTGTGGGTGACCGCGTGATTTGAAAATGAGGGGTCCAAAGCCATGATTGCTAGTGTTGTAAATATATACCAAACAAACAACAATTAAGTGCCACAATACCACATCTAATGTTAATCGCCGGAAACATTCTTAACTTGTTGGAGCCGAAAACATTCACATAAAATTCACAAGAATTTGAATCAAAAAATTATTTAAATGAAATTAACTATATATTACTTACTTAAATCAATCATGTTTGATAACGTGCACCTTTTTGACTATGTTATTCTGCTTTACGTTTCTAAATTACAGATACAGTTGTTTTTACCAGCAACAGAAAAAGCAAAAGCGAGTAGACCTGTCAATCATCTTCATATCAGGGGATGCCTATAATCCGTAGCTAGTATATTCCATAGTTATTCCCATTTGATTGTATTGTATTTATGGTATATGCAGTGTTCGCGGTCTGGATTGGATCGATTTTGGAAGCAAAACTTATCTGATCCAATTCCTTCGATTTGATCATGTAATCATCCATTCGGTTTAGAATTTTTTTTCAAATCCGATTCGATCAAATCCAATTTTTTCTGATTTGGATTGGATTGGATCGGTTTTCGATTTTTTGAATATCCTAAAATTAGTTTCATGATTATTGTGCAAATAATATCTTTTGTAAAAAAAAATTGAAATACAAAAATATCAGTAAATAATACTATAGTTGATGAGACGTGACTAAGTTTTTTCTTGTGTTTAATTGATGAATTAATGAGTCTTGAATTTAGAAATTTTTGGGCTATGATTGGAGAAAGGACAAGTAAGTAGATGATAATTAATATATTGGATCGGTTTTCATCAACCCATCCGAAAATTGATCTAATCCAATTAAAATTTGCAGATTTTTTTTTATTTTTGATTTTTCGATTTTTAATTTTCGATTTATTCGGTTATCGATTTTTTAGTTCAAATTGATCAACACCTCTATATCAATCCAAATTCCAATATTGCAAACCCATGTAAAATTGAGACATGATCACTTGGCGCCGTACGTTACTTTTCATTGTGTTTGTTGCTTTTTTCCTTAAATCTCTAAGGAATATTTAGGCAGCGATCACAAGAGCCCATTTTAGAGATTAAAATATGATATATATTTTTGTAAATAAAATAGGATTTTTTTAGGTGATGAGATGAAATACGAGCCTATTTTTTTAAAAAAAAAAATTAATATCATATTAGATAACCATTTCAGCCACTAGAATAGCCTAGTGGTGTTGGGTATGTTTAGGGTGTATTAGATGTGTGATTCGATTCTCTGTAACGCCAAAAAAAAAAGATAACCATTTGAATTAATTAAATAAGGATCACATTACCTCGCTATGAAATCAAATGACTGCCAACAAAGTTATACAGTAGGGTCATAAATTCACCCAATCAAATCATTTATTTTATCATTATTGGGTAGTTGAGTGAATGTCTTTTTAACAGTAAGTAACATCAATAAATTTTTGGTACTACTCCTGAACCAAAGATTCAGTACATTTCACCAGTGAAAATATTACATGTTAGTTAAAAAAAAAATTGTTAATTTTTTTTTCTCTCTTCTGATGTGTACTGTTTTTATTAATGAGATACACTGAATCTAGGTACAGCAGCAGTAGTATCAAAAATTTATTCCTAGCGCGGAATTTACCCCAATAATCAATCCTGTGTCACTGTGTGATACAATTATTGTGAACACTCCAGTTTTGTTTTCTTCAATTTTCTATTATTCATAGAAATGAGGACAGTACTTATGCTCTAATATTTCTTTTAAAAATTAGTTTATTCAAATATTCATTATAGACAAATATGCGAAAGATATGTAAATGAAAATATGACTAAGAATATTTTATTTTTACGGAGATTAAACTTACAATATGTTTACCCTATAGCCTTTTATAATTAATTTTTTATTGTTGAATCAAAATCAAATCAAAAGTTATAAAATAATAATTTAAACAAAAAAGATTAATTTAATTTTAATATAATGATAATAAAAGAATTGTAAAAAAAAATTATGAAGAAAAAATTATAAATATAACTCACCTCTATTTTTTTTTAATTTAATAAGTAAAGTTAGATGCTAATCTTTTAGACCTTGTGATTACATAATTGAAACAACCAAAAAGTTGGCGCGGATTTGATACATTAGTTGGGTATCACTTAAGTGAACTACGTTTTTCTTCAAAAGTTTTTGAAAATTACATGTTCCTTTTTTCGCCATTCTTCAACCGCTTGTAGAATATCTATAGACTATAGGATTGGAAGTTCGTCCTTCGGTTTAGTAGCCGTTTTCAGGCCATAAAATACCATACAGTGGCCATTAAATTGTGTTTCCCGTTTTCCATCTATTTCACTTTAAAAGCATGATTTTATTGTTATAAAGATTTGGTTAGATATTAAATATGCTTTTCTTTTTCTTTTTTGTCAACAAGAGTGGACATAGTTGTTTAAGGATTTGACTCATACTCCACAAATACATGAGTTGGGAAGGTCTGCCTTGATCTTAGTAGGATGTCAGAGTCTAACCCAATTAAACTTTTTGTTAATAAAATAAAAAATAAGAACATATTTTTAATAAATATTTAATAGAAATAAAAATGAACTGAATGGGAACTAAAATTAAGGTGCAACGAGGAAAACTAAATTTTTATAGGTCAAATATATGTAAGTACTATAAAATGGAATGTCTTAAATCGCAGTCCGTAGAATTTGCTGACAAACTCCACATTTGACAAGAGATTGGCCGAACTTTGTTCCGAAAGTTCAAGTTCATGCCAAAAAAGTTTAAGCTTAAATTGTGGGTAATGATTTTTTTAACACTTTATATTATGTTTTAATATATTTCTTTCTTCCGAGTCACTGAAGAATAATTGCATTGGTCAAATACAATATGGAGCCTCAATTTTGCTGTAAATGCTGGAGTATTTGTATAAAAATCAGTTTTCAATATAATTTTTTATAATTTAATAGGTAAATAAACACATAATTGAAAGTTATTTAAATATGTCATTGATTACGTAAGTGATAAGTCACACTTCCATTAAAGCATACGTTAAATAAATTTTGCTTGGTATGTCAAATGAGTATTAAAAGGTGAAACTTGAACGCTTCTTTTCATGCCTATATTTAGGAATATATATTTTTTAATACAATATTTAGGAATATTTTGTACGAAAAAGTATGTAAGAAACATATACATCAGCTAGGGGAAGCAATTTATCAGAGGTTATACACATCTGTCCTAATATATTCAGTGGAAAATAAAATAGACTCAAGTTTTTTTTTAAAACAAAACCATTTATAGTACATGCTATAAATTTGTTTTTATAAGGCCTATTCTACAAGTTTATATGTCGGCCTACATCATATTATTTATTTTAATTAAAATAAAATAAATATTTAAATAAATTTAATTAGTAAAATAATAATCTTTATTTATTTATTTCTTTTTTATAAATATTGAAGATTTGATAGCATTAAATATGTTAACATGTCTACGTTAGACCTTATGATTTTTTAATATAGGCTAGAACTGACTAATAATTTAACTTATATCAGGCTAGCTAATAGACAAAGTCAGACCTATTTAGATCAAAACCTAACTTAACCCACCTCATTTATACCCCAACCTTAGCTATGCCATATATATCGTATGTATTGCTTGAGTAGATAAAATGTACATGTGAAATTAAAGGCAGTCTTATTTTCTTTTTTATTGGAAGATTAAAACCTCATTTTTTTGCTCGCTGAGTTACTCGTTTCAGCGAGCAAACTCAACAAACATCATCGTAAAATGCTCATGGATCTTTTTATTAAAAGGAAAAAGAAAAATGGCAAAAGGCATTCAATTTTCTGCAACCTAAGTAGAGGAAAAACTCTATTCTTGGACTGAAGAGTGGGAGAAAGGATCAAAGCTTCACCATGGAGATCGACATTCAAATTCTTTTTATGGATTTCATTACTTTTTCATCTATTGTTTCAATTTGTTTTACCATTCCAGGGTAGGTTTTCTTGTAGTTAGGACTAGATAGAACCTTTTGAATCTTAATTATATTTACTCTTTCCTTTCAATACAATATTCTTATTTCGTGTTGTGCAATTATTCTGCTTTCCATTCTTAATTCCTTTGTGAATTGGCCATTCATAAAGGGATACTTGAGTTTTGTATGATAATATGGATGTTGATGTGAAATTCTGATTTGAATAATTGCTAGATTTTGTTTGATCTAGAGATAGACTAATAGAACCTATGACTGTGTTTATTCATTTTTCTTAATGTTTGCCCTAAGCGAAATTACTAAAAGATTATGATTCTTAATAGGACAAAGTATTGAAATACCATGAGATTGAGTTTCAATTAATTTGTGATGAATTGTCAACAACATGATTTTGAATGTTAATTGAGGGAAATGACAGATTGATTAGGAAGAAATTGAGAAAGTTGAAACCCTAACTACCATTTGCATTAGTGATTTTAATTCTGATTTTTACTCTAAGTTCCTTTTCTTGTTCTTGATTGTTACTTGGTAGCTATAGCATTAGTTTTATTATTTTAATCATTTTCACAAAGATTATTTCGGTTGATCCAACTTTGATAGAGTAGTGAAAATAGTGCTTGGGAGATCAATTTTTGAGAGAACGATACTTTACTTATCATTTTATTACTCGTACGACCGGTACATTTGCTAGACGACAACATTATACCTGAGACCAACTCGACTATAATTACTGTACGAAAATATCATCAAAGATATTTGTTAGAAATATATTATAATTAGGGTTTCCTTATTTTGTATTAGGTCTGATTACATTAGGTTTAGGCTTAGCCCATTAGTTTGTTTATATATTGTACATCCTTCATCAGTTAATACACACAGTAATATTTCAAATGTTCCTCTTTCTCTCGTTATTTAACATGGTATCAAGAGCCTAAGGAATTTTGATTTTTTTTCCGGTGAACCAACTGTTCATCGTATTTTACAAAAAAAAAATTCGGAACTGTCTCGTTGTCAGTTTCCGGACGATTTTCTTCCACATTCACGCTTCTGTACCGTCAACCACCACCGTCCGATGGTATTTTCCGGCACGCAGCCTACCGTCGTGATCGTCTTGACAACGCGGTCGCAACGGCACCGGCCGCCCCCTCAGAAGACGTCCCACGCGCTCTCACGCGCGCGAGCAAGTTTCAGCACCCTCCTCCAACCGGCGGCGCGTGGAGGCGCGTGGAGCCTCCTTTCCAGCCGCGACTGGTTGCAATTTTTTCGTCTTGCTGAGACGATTCTGGATCCGGTCTTGTTTTTCTGTTTCGACATCTTTTTGCATTGACGCACAGATCCCTCTTCTACTGGTTAGTTGTGTGATCTGTTCTTTCTGATTTTTTTTTTATTATGGACTCTCTTGTCTCCAATGTTTCTGTTTCTGGGACTCCGGCTGGACAAAAGCCATAGTCTACTATTTTTTTAAATTATATCCTTGCTTCGTTGAGTGTGGATAAATTGGATGGGTCCAACTATGATTCTTGGTCTTCCGATCTGCGATTTTGGTTGGATGGGCAGAATTATCAATCCCATCTTACCACTAAGGCTGAATCTGTGGCGGAAAATGAGCGCACATGATGGAAGATGATTGATGCTCAGTTGTGTAGTCTCATTAAAGCTACTCTTCATCCGTCTATTAAGCAGATTTTTCGACCTGCCAATACTTGTGAAGCTGTTTGGAGTCAGGCAAAAGCACTGTACACCAATGATACCCAGAGACTCTATGGTGTGTGTCAGAAATTGATGACTACATTTGCTCCTCGGGACTTCCATTGTCCTATGACTGAATATTTGGGGAAAGCTCAGAGTCTACTTCATGATCTTAATGAACTTCTGCCTTTCACTGGTGATGTTACTAAGGAACAGGAACAACGTAATACACTTTTTATGTTGTTCATTTTATATGGTTTGCCTGACCGTTTATCTGCCAATCGAGATCAAATTTTGGGATCTGCTACAGTTCCTACACTGGATTCCGTGATGTCTACCTTGCTTAGAATTCCCTCTAAGCCCTCTACGTCATCAGCACCTCCTATGATTCATATACCCCAGTGGATTATGTTGACTCTTCCGCTCTTGCTGCTCAAGGGTATGGTCGTGGACGTCGATTCTCTAAAGGAAAGCTATTATGCACTCATTGTCATCAGACCAACTATACTGTTGACTGCTGTTGGAAGCTCCATGGAAGGCCATCTCCACCTCGTCGGAATGCTCATGTTGCTCAGGCTTTCTCTAGTACCTCGACTCCAGAGTTACCTTCCAGTGCACAACCTCCAGTTGTTCTTCTGAACGAATTTGTGACTTGGTGGTCTGAGAAGCAAACATCAGGTCCTACTGCATCCATTGCTCCCACTGGTAATTCTTTTGCTGGCATCTCTCAATTTCACTCTATAGGTCCTTCGACTCTTGATTATGGGGCTTCTAATCATATTTCTAGTAATAAGTCCTTATTCACTTCCCTTTGTACTACTGGTTCTTTTTCCATTATTACTATGGCCAATGGGTCTCTGGTCCAATCAAGGGGGATTGGCACAGTTCTTCTTTTACCCAATTTATCTCTGGATCATGTTCTATATGTTCCCGATTCTCCTTTTAACTTACTTTCTGTTAGTCGTTTGACCAAATCCATTGACTGCGTTGTTTCTTTTACTAAAACCTATGTCATCTTTCAGGATCGAAGTTCGGGAAGAAGATTACCAAAGGATGTGAGTCTCAGGGCCTCTATCAACTAGTTCCTTCTTCTTCAGCCTGCTCCACTGTGGATTCTCCTCTTACTATACATGCTCGTCTGGGCCATCCTAGTCTTGCAAAACTTCAGAAGATGGTTCCACATTTATCGTCTCTTTCTACTTTAAATTACGAGTCTTGTCAGTTTGGGAAACATACTCGTAGTACGTTTCCGAGTCGTCTTAGTCGTCAAGCTGTTTCTCCTTTTTCTGTGGTCCACTCTGATGTTTGGGGACTAAGTCATCATTCTTCTACTCTAGGTTTTAAGTACTTTGTTACTTTTATTGATGATTATTCCAGATGTACTTGGTTATTTTTAATGAAAAAGCGGTTTGTTTTCTATTTTTCAGTTATTTTATAATGAAATAAAAACTCAATTTGGTATTCCTATTCGTACTTTTCGTAGTGATAATGCCTGTGAGTACTTATCGCATCAATTTCAACAATTCTTTTCATCTTGTGGCATTCTTCATCAAATATCTTGCCATCATACACCTCAATAAAATGGTGTAGCGGAGTGCAAGAATCATCATCTGGTTGAAACCACTCGTGTCTTGTTAATTGATGGCAATGTTCCATACACATTCTGGGGTGATGCTATACTTACTGCATGCTATCTCATTAATCGCATGCCATCATTTTTTCTCAATCATAAGGAACCTCACTCTATTTTATTTCCCCTTCGAGCTCTATATCCTTTAACTCCACATGTGTTTGGTTCTACTTGTTTTGTTCATCATCTTGGTCTAGGTCTGGATAAGTTAGCTCCCAAGTCTCATAAATGTGTTTTTCTGGGTTATCCTCGGTCTCAAAAGGGTTACCGTTGCTACTCTCCCACTTTACGTCGATACTTTATCTCGGCAGATGTCTCCTTTTTTGAATCAGTTCCCTTTTTGGATCCTATACTACTCCTGTGGACACTGATTCTGTACAGTCATCCTTCCCAGATGACCTTCTTTACCTTCCGTATTTACCTGTCCATGTTTTTGACTCTCTTTCTATCACCTTCTCTGCTGATGAGATCGAGCATAGTTCGTCAGATGTATCTGTGGACTCACATTCAACTGCATCTCCTCCCACGGCTTCGGTCCCACCTTCGGATAATGACCTTCCCATTGCTCTTCGTGAGGGTACTCGTGATACTCGCCCTCCGGCCAGGTATACAGTCAATATTAGTTACCATCGTCTTTCTCCATCATATTTTGCTTTCCTTTCCTCTTTGTCCTCTGTATCTGTTCCTAAGACTACAGGTGATGCACTTTCACATTCGGGATAGAGACAAGCTATGATTGATGAAATGAGTGCTCTTCATCATAATGGCACATGGGATCTGGTGCCTCTTACTTCTGGAAAATCTGTGGTTGGTTGCAGATGGATTTATGCTGTTAAGGTTGGACCTGATGGTTAAGTGGATGGTCTTAAAGCTCGCTTGGTGGCGAAGGGTTTCACTCAAGTCTTTGGCTTGGATTTTATTGATACTTTTTATCCTGTGGCGAAAATGTCTAATGTTCGCCTTTTTATTGCCATGGCTGCTATTCGCCATTGGCCTCTCTACTAACTGGATATCAAGAATGCTTTTCTTCATGGTGATCTTGAGGAAGAAATTTATATGGAGCAACCTCCTGGATTTGTTGCTCATGGGGGAGTCAGGTCTTGTTTTTCGTCTTCGTAAGTCTCTCTATGGCCTCAAACAATCTCCAAGAGTTTGGTTTGGTAAATTTAGCAGTGTTGTTCAACAATTTGGCATGACTTGGAGTGCAGTTGATCATTCTCTCTTTTATCGTCATTCTGCTTCGGGATCTATTTATCTGGTGGTATATGTGGATGATATTGTCATCACAGGCAGTGATCGGCATAAGATCACTCGATTAAAACAACAATTATGTCATCATTTTCAGACTAAGGATCTTGGGAAACTTCGATACTTCTTGGGAATCGAGGTGGCCCAATCTAAAGCTGGTGTTGTGATATCTCATAGGAAATATGCTCTGGATATTCTTGAAGAAACTGCTCTGTTGAATTCAAAGTCTGTTGATACTCCTATGGATCCAAGTATCAAGCTTCTACCAAATCAGGGGGAGCCCTTTTCAGATCCTGAGCAGTATAGAAGATTGGTTGGAAAATCGAACTACCTCACAGTCACTCGGCCTGATATTTCCTTTGCAGTTAGTGTTGTCAGTCAATTTCTCAATTCTCCATCTCAAGAACATTGTAATGCATTTATTCGTATTCTTAAGTATATCAAGGCATCTCCAGGAAAATGCCTTGAATATGAAGATAAAGGTCATGATAAAGTTGTTGGGTAATGTGATGCTGATTGGGCTGGTTGTCCAACTGATAGGAGATATACTTCTGGGTATTGTGTCTTTGTTAGAGGTAACTTGATTTCCTGGAAAAGTAAGAAACAAAGCGTAGTTGCCATATCAAGTGCTGAAGCAGAATACCGCTCCATGGTGAGTGGCGACTACTACTTGCGAGCTCATCTGGCTTAAACAGCTTCTCAGAGAGCTTAAGTTTGGAGACACTGGACAGGCAACTTTCATTTGTGATAATCAAGCAGCTCTACACATTTCATCAAATCCAGTGTTTCATGAAAAGACCAAGCATATAGAAATAGATTGTCACTTTGTTCGAGAAAAGATTCTTGCTGGTGAAATTAAAACTAGCTTTGTACCCTCTAATGAGCAATTAGCAGATGTGTTTACAAAATCTTTGAGGGGTCCTCGAATAGAGTTTATATGTAACAAGCTTGGTGCATATGACCTATACACTCCAGCTTGAGGGGGAGTGTTAGAAATATATTGCAATTAGGGTTTTTTTATTTTGTATTAGGTCTGATTACATTAGGTTTGGGCTTAGCCCATTAGTTTGTTTATATATTGTACATCCTTCATCAGTTAATACACACAGTATTATTTCAAATGTTCATCTCATTCTCTCGTTATTTAACAATATTTTATTTATCGCAAATTATATGTTAAGAGTGAAATACTCATACCTCATTTTGTTTCTAGTTTTTTTTTTTCTTTTTGATACATGCCTCATTTTATTTCTAGTTAATTATCTTGTAGTTTCTTATTCTTATATTTTTCATGTTTTAAGAATGTATGATAGATCAACCATCTACCATTCGTTTGTTACAAAAATCCAAAAATTTCTCATCATTTTATTTTACCAAAATCATTCTTTTATATATATATTTCGATTTTGTACTTGAGAGAAATAACATTAATCACGTGAGAGGGTAATATGTTCTATATACTTGCAGTGTCATCATACACGATAACAAAACAACGGCATCTTCTTTTTTTTAATATGTGTAAAGTATTTTCTGATTCCTCAATAAAAATTATGGGGCTTATTTTAATTATTTAGAAAAAATTGGCTTATGAGCCCTCTAAAATTTAAAATAAATTTAGTTAGTTGAAACTGTGATCTCTAAAATTAAAAAAAAACCCTTCCTTAAATTCATAAAAGGAGTAATATAAATCTATTTTAATTTTTAAAAAGAACACAAGTCAGCTTTATTTTTTAAAGAATTAAATTTGATTCCATAATATTTGTTGAGAATCCAACATTAATTTACTCTTTTAAGAAATAACTATCTCTCGTATGTATGACTTCATAGCAATATTTACTGACACTATCTTTGTTCCTCTTCACTCCCCCTCACATTGATGTAAGAGCTGCTATAATAACAAAGGAATTGTAGGTTTCATTAATATCTCCATGTCTCTATGTCTCTGTTGGTAAAAAGAATTGAAATTGGAAATCACTCTTTTTCCTTTAAAATATATGTTTTCTTTTTAAAAAAAGGCAGATAGGAAGAAAGAAGTAGAACTGTAGAAGGACCCACTCCATGATCTGTCCCAAAGCAAGCGACTTTGAAGTCACGTGAACAAAGAGAAGGAAATTATCAAGACAAATGTAATTTATGGTGTTAAATTCTTTTATGCAAAGGTTAAGAAGGTGAAATCAAAGGAGCTCATAAAAAAACATTATAAGTCAGAGAGGATCAGATCGAGAATATGCACTGCATATTATGCAGATAGACCTACCAATCTTTTATAAAGATTTTTTAAAGTAATGTGGACTTTGTGCAGATCAAATCAGAGAGGGAGGATCTTCTTTTCTTTCCACTCACCAAATGGGGCAACGATTTTAATCATAATGCTGTTATAGGAATGTGGGAAAGTTAGGAGAGCCTAGGGAGCCTTCACAATTTTAAATGCATTATATATAAAAGGAAGAATGTGAGGGAAGGACGATCATTTTTGTGTTATTGTTCTGAAGAGTGGGTCCATTGCTACTACCATCGGACCTTCTTGGCCCCACATAAATAAGCCAGGGTTTTTTTTATTGGATTATATTTATTGCGAAAAATGTTTCTCCAGTTAATGCAGATAAGTTATCTGTATTTATTCTCAAAACGACGTCGTTTTGGTATTAAAATATTAAAAAATTATAAGTATAAAGACTATTATAACCTTGAAATAAATTCAAATTACAAAAATACCATGATTTCCGCGCCAAAACGATATCGTATTTATTTTATGCAAGTTACTGCAGATAATTTATCTACAGTAACTGCAGAAAAAATGAACCCATATTTATTTTATGTTACGTAAGATAAACAAGCTTTTTACATACACAAAGTGAAAGTGGGTCTCACGTCTATTTTTTTTTTTCTTCTTACATGTGAGTCTCAGTTATAATTTTATTTTTATAATATGAGATAATCATTTTTCTATTACATAAGATAAATATAACCCTTTTTTATTTGTGTTTTGATATCTTCTTATAAAGCTATTTAATTTTCACGTTTTTAATGTTTGGCCAACTACGTGCATGTGAGTGATTATTACTGGATCTGCCAATTTATACAAATCCCGCATAGAAAAGTTATTGTTACAGTGTTGGATTTAAATCTGTAAACAATGTATTCTTATTTAATGAATTAGAATCGGGTCTCTGTAAATCGAAGAGATTAATTCAAGTGGTGTATGATTTTGTTGAAGTAAGGTATTAGGTTTAAGTCTTTATGAATACAAAAAATCTCAATTAGGAGAGCTAGTTTTATTATAATGTGGATATTCTCAACTCAAATAGGATTGATTTTCATAAAATATACACGTAATTTATAAAATATAAAAAATAAAATCGGATCTCTGTAATTGCAGTTGACAATTGTGCTATGATTGTCTACAATACAAAGAGGAATGACTAAGATTTCATAGGAAGAGGTAGTCACACAACAATAGTGACATGGGCAAAATTGTCATGGACATAATTGGAATTCAGATTTTATCCCAATTAATATGAGGATTTTTTTTTTTTCTTCAAGAAACACTTAGCCTGTCACAGTATTCTATTTAGGGAAAAGCATTTCTTCAAGCAATAAGAGAAGTGTCTTCTTACTAAATGATGGTAGTTCAGTTGACATACGAGAGCTAAGCAGGTGAAAATGAGAGCATGTGTTTGAATCTCTCCAATATCATCTTTAGGAGAGGTTTAAAACCTTAATTCTGGACCCGTCCCGAATCGAATTAGTTGCGAAGCAATGAACCGATTGGAATATTTTCAAAAAAAGAAAAGTGTCTTCTTCTATAACAGATCCTTCAATTTTCATGCAAACCTTTTTTTTTTTTAAATGCAGGTGGGTCTCATTGTGGATCAGTGGGAGAAAAATTACTTCTTCCATCAAAAGAAGTGTAAACCCCTATAGTTGTAGAGATATATTTTACATATTATATGCGATAATATATATATTTTATTCGTACATTAAAAATTATATTAATTATTTAATTTTTTTAAAAATAGCCCTGTATATTCTATGTCTGTGACTCTCCTTATATTTGTATTTGAAGAAACGAACATTGCCATGTTGTTTCGAAACGTCGCTTTCACATGTTTTTGAGCATTTAATTTTCTGACTCAGCTGGAATCTCGTTTGGGGGGAGTCTGGTTCGTTGGCAATACCCATGACCCATTACATTGTCATTTTTAATCCATTACCCAAAAGGTGAAGAACTTGTAAATGTTAATTTAAATATATAACAGTCAAAATCATAATAAAATATGGATATATGTATAACAAATTATAAGATTATAAAATATTTTTTATTAACAATTATAATTTTATACTTTATTATTAAAAATGTACATTTCCCCCGCCCCCCCTTTAAGTAGTAGGCCAATCCATTTTCCAAAACCAAAAATAGCTTACTGCTGCCAGGGGGCAAAATTACAGGAAAAGGAGTAAGAGTACGTGCACTTTCGAGGAATCACGTGCAGAGCACATGCGATTATTCATTTTCAGTGTCAGTGTATTATACTCTCCCCTCATTGCACAGTTCACAGCATGCATGCAACTGCAATTCAACCAATGTAACAATGTAATGAACTGTTGACTCATCCAGTCGTCAACAGAATTAAGATATTGAGATCATTTGTTTAAGAGTTAATCTAATCTCATATTACATTAGAGATCTTCTCTCATGTTATAGATACATGTGTGGTGGGACTCATAATTTATAAAAAAAAAAAAAAGTGTCATGATTTTTTATGAGTCTATTGAAGATAAACTACTCTTATGTTGCATAAGAGTAGTTTTTCCCTTTGTTTAATCTTTTATTGAAAAACGGTATTTTTTTTTAATTAAAGATATATCTACAGATTTTTTAATAATTGAATAATTTTTTAATAAAAGAATCAACTTTAATATTTTTAGTAACTTTTCAAAAGAATTACTAAAGAATTATTATAAAAATACTATTTTTAATAAAGAGTTTAATATTTCTTCATTCGTCGAAAATAAAATTATCTTCAATGAGTTCAAAACGATGTCATTTTAAAGTTAAAAAATTAAAAAAAATTGATGATAAAGATTAATATAACCCTAAAATAAATTGGAACTATAAAAATACATTTTATTTAACCTCAAAACGACATAACTTTGAGCTCATTAAAGATAAATTATCTCCCTGAAAATACATTAAACCCTTTAATAAAACGCCCCTTTGTTAAATACTTTAATTTTAAATCCTGACAGGGGAGGAGAGTCAAAAATAAACTTCAGTTTACCTTTTATAATTTATTGTCAGAACTAAGCGGAATCTAGGACTACAGGAGCATCCAGCATGCAGCGCTTTCTACTGCAGTTTCCACTTTCCACTTTGCACTACAAAATATGAGTAATAAGAAAAAATACACTAAAACTATGTCTTAATAAAAGGGCAACAATTCCATTGGGTGTTAACTGTTAAAACAACAGAAAGAACTAAAAGAAAAAGTAGACATAAAATGTCTGGCACTTGTGTATAAATTAAAAGTAGGGGAGGAAGTTGAAAGTTGAAAGTTGAAATATTATTAATAATACATACAACTTTATTTGAAGATATATACAAATTAAAGGTATATTTTTATGTTACTAAGGAGTGCGCTTTGATTGTTTGGGGTGGGGGGGCCAGGAAGAATGGGTCGCAAGTGGCAACACCAAAAAGGGCTGCACAGTTAAGTTAATGGTCCCAACTTGATAGGACTAGTATAATGACCTTTCACAGGATTGTGCATTGATGGGCTTTATGATTGGTATCAGTATTCAATAGTAATCATCAAGTAGACCCGAAAACACAGACAAAGCATCATGAAAAAAACAATTATTAGGAGAAAAGTGGGAAAATGTTTATTGGTTTTTATCTTATACAGAAAGGTGAAGAAAAACAGAACAAATGTGTATTTGAAGTTAACAAATTGAACAATAAGAAAGGCATTGCGTGTGAGAATCAGAATAGACCTGGCAGGTTATGACGTAGCTTTTTCCGATTAAAAAATAGAATATTATATTTATCTTTTTATGTCAATTTTTTTTTAGGAATTTTTTTTATCATTTTAAATGATTTAAGTATTTAACTTTGTATCATTTTAGATGAAACATCGTTATTTTAATGCAAAATTCATGATTTTTTACTTTCTTTTTCTCCTTAAAATTAAGAAGAGAAAAGAGATAAGATAAAAAATCATCAATTATGCATCAAAATGACATTATTTTATGTAAAATGATACAAAATTGTGTTATTTAAAATGACAAATATTTTCTCTCCTTTTTTTGTGAGATTACAATTTTAACATATTTCTTACAATTTCATTAGATCATAATTAATCTAACAGTGAATGTAAGATTGTAATCTAACAGTGTGGAGAAAAGTAAGTAAAGTGACCATAAAAAAAGATTGATATAATATTTTATTATATTAAAAAAAAGGTTTTATATACGATATATCATTAATGTTTTATTTGAGTAAGATTTTTCTACAAGCCAAGTAGATATCTACGGAAGGATAAATTATTTATTTTCATTCAATGTTTTTGAAGTATGTGGTTGCTTAAATTTTTAAACAACAATGCTACAATGTTATAAAAGTATACGTGTTCTTCCGTTTTTCCAATATATAAATATGATAATAAAAAGATAAATACCACCGAAAAAATATCAGATATTCTTTAAATAGTCAATAAATCATGAGCGAGTAAATCATATATAACCATAAAAAGGTGGATCAATGATAATAAAAGAGGAGAGAAAAAAAATGTTAAAATAGATAGTTACAAAATCATAACCATTGATTTACCTTTGTATGGTTATGATCTTCCCACATGACCATATCATATTTTTTTTCACATGAGAAGATCCATTTCCGCAATTAACAGAGTATAATAGAAAATCATATGATTCTCAAGAACGACGACTCAATTTTATTATAAAAAGTTAAATGATCTTACACAAAAAATTTATTCTATATAATATAACTTTTCTGTCGACATTTAGGGTTAAATCATCCAAGGACTTACCGAAAGGTATTTGCAAGAAAAATTGCTGAACCAATCGGCCCATAGCATCATGTGAATTGTGGACGGACATTTTTAAAGCCCAAATCAGCGCAGGAAACATGCTCCCAATAATATATCATACTGTTTTGTTAGAATATGTGACAACTGCCATTTCAATCCAAAATTTTAAGGCATTGAGTGAGATTAAGTTAATTATTTTTATATCTCCTTAGCACACTCGCTCTTGTAAGAGTTCTTTGGACTTGAAACGTGGATATGACACAAGTTCATTATTGATTTGCCTTGTGCTATATAAGTCTATTTGCTTTTCTTAATTCTACCTGAAAGTGAGGGCGGTAAGGATCGAACTCGTGACCTCGTGGTCACTTGAGCGCCATTGCACATATCCTTCTATTGACAAAAATAAAAAATAAAAAAAATTGCCAAAATCAACTCGGAACATCAATTAATTAGTTGTCCTGCTTATCTATTAATTGGTTGGAAAATTTTAGTATGTTCTAAATTATAGAACGCAATGAATTCAGACTACGTTAAATTTACTTTGTAATTTGGGAAACGTAAAAAACTAAGCCAGAAATCTACATGCTATAACCAATAAAGGCATACATAAAGATAATTTGATAATACTTTTGCAAGCAAGACCAGCAAAGAGTATATATATTTTTTACGTTAAAAGTTTAGATGAGATTAGATATTGGTATGACATATTCCCAATTTTATTGAGAATTTTTTGGAAAAATTACAGATTGCTCACCAATAAACTCCTTACCCTTATGAAATACGAGGCTAATTCTTAACGAATTGTGGACACCTTTAGTCGAGGCAAAAGATAGATATATACATTTATGAGGTATATTTATAGTCTACAGTCTACACCGTTAAAGAAAATTGCGGGTCAAAGAATATCCAATCGAAGAATGTGGGACTGGGAGGGTACGTATCTAACTTCTCAGCGGAACAGAGTTCACAATAAGGGAAAATATTATTTACGCATAAATAAGAAGAGGTTTGCATTTGTCATTCAATATGATTATAAAAAATTTCTTACATACATAATATTTTGTGAAGCCCGCATGTTTTGAAGAAGAAAAAAACTACGGCACGCAAAACGAATCTCTATAACATAACACAATAACTTTTCCTACGACATAACTTTTATAAAACCCAAATAACAAATTCATAATAATCGAATTCGATATCGTATTTTTGATTAACTTTTTTGCAGTTGTCTCAGGAAAATTTGTCTGCCATCCTCACAAATAAAATAATGGGTCCTACAAAAAAAGAAGTGGATCTCGTGTAAAAGAATTCGTTTAAAAAAATTTATTTATATACTTCAAAAAATACATTATATATAACAAATAAAAACTTTTACAATAATTGGAGAAATATTTGTTTCCTATCTTTATAGATCGTTTTCCATATATATTTCTTAATTCATTCAACCGGCTAAAATTTATTTGTTAGTTCATGGTGAGACAGCAGCACGTGCACACAATGCACTACGCACAGTAACATCAAAATGGCAAGGGGAACCTTGGGACATTCATTGCACAAGCAGCACGTGTGTAGGAGAAATTTTTTAGTATTCGAAAATTACGATTACTTAAAATATATTGTGAAAATGATTTTTTTTTTAAAATGTGACTAAAAATTATTTGATAGATAAAAGTATTATTAAGATAAAATCATCTTTTATTTACTACTAGGGTTTCTGTGAGAATTAATGGCGACGACGGAGAAGGCTGAAATCTCACCGGAGGAATTTGACAACCTCCAGAGGAGAAAGAAAAAATATAAGGGAGATGATGCTCCTTTCAGTCAAGATCAAACGATGGTACCGGGAGAAGAGGAGTGGATGAGAGAGGGAATCTCGTTCAAAGAAATGTTAATGCGTCACAACGGAGAATGGTGGAGTGACGAGGAGGAAATACCATCGGAACACGATGAAGTGGAAGAGAAAAAAGAGGAAGATGGAAGCAAGGAAAAACAACCTGAGGTAACATGGGAAGTGGATAATGATGGTCGTATGAATTTCAAACTCTCAGCTAACTTCAAGAAGAAGGCATGGCGACCATGGAAGAAAACAATCTATGTCAAGTTGTTAGGTAAGAATTTGTCTTTGACTTTCATGTAAAAAAGACTGGAAAACATGTGGGCAAGGGAGGGACAAGTATTTATCACTGATGTGGAGAATGGCTATTTCCTAGTTTGTTTCTCATGCCAGAAGGATTTGGAACATGCTTTAACTGTTGGTCCTTGGGTAATCTTAGATCATTATCTGACGATTCGATCTTGGGAACCAGATTTTAACCCTTTTCAAGCAGTTATAGCTCGAATTACAGCTTGGGTGAGGCTTCCGGGATTTCCAATTGAGTATGCAAACACAGAACTAATTAAGGGGATTGGTAATTGGTTGGGTAAATTTATCAAGGTTGATGCAGCTACAACTTCCTTGGCTAGAGGTAGATTTGCTCGCATATGTGTTGAATTAGATCTTACCAAGCCATTGAGTGCTGAGTATAAACTGGAGGGTAGACTGAAGCAGGTGAAGTATGAAAGATTACCATTGGTGTGCTATTCCTGTGGCCAATATGGGTATAGATCAGAGATGTGCTCAATTAAAAGCCCTACTGAAAATGATGAATCATCCCAAAGCAAAACTAGGGAGGAACAAGGAGGGAAAATAGTCACAAGTATGGCTACAAGCTACACAAATGGAGAGAATGCAAAGGAAAATAAATATGGTCCTTGGATGCTAGTGAATAGGCAGAGGAGATTCAACCGAAATAGTGACTCCGCTCAAAAAGGGAAGAAGGAGAACCAATTTTTCCACCAACCCACAGGGAGACAATCATCCAAATTTACTGCTCTTGAAAATGATTCAAATGGTGCAGAAGATGAAAAAGAGGAGAATTTGAGTGTGGAAATTAATGATGAAGCAAGTACTGATGAGTAGAGCACAAAAAACCATCCTATTCGGGCTAGACAGGAGAGGAAGAAAGATACAAGAAATGCTATTCAGGTAGTTGAAACTAGCACCAATTACAAATTGGTAGGGGGAGCTAAAGAGGGACCCAGTGTAGAGAAGAGCTTGAATAAAAAAGAAGCTAGAGTTACAAAAGAAAGGCATATTAACAAGGAAAAGACATCTGCCAATTCAAGTCAAGTTGAGAATAAAGTGCACCAGAAGACCACAAAGACAGATAAGGAAGAGTTTTATCCCAAAGAGATCCCTTCAATCCAAATCCTATCGAGAAAAGATATTCCTCCCAACAAACTGATGCAGAGCAAAACTATTCAAAAAATTGAAATCCAGCAGGCACTAAGGCCACCTGATCAGAAGCAAGATGATATGGAGCAAGATAATCTTATTCAGGATATGCAGACGCGAGATGAATTGGATGGCAAATCTTCGCCAATGGAGTTGGAGGTACAGGTACTCCATAACCCTGTAAATAATGCTTCATTTATTTATGTCATTTCTTTTCTGGAATGTGAGAGGAGCTGTTGGGAAAGAGTTTAGTCGTGTGTTGAAAAATCTAGTTAAGAATTATCATATTTGCATGATAAGTCTACTAGAACCTAGAGCCAATAGTTCTTCTGGTTCAAAGATCATGAAAAAGTGTGGTTTTAATAGTTGTTATGTGGAAGAAGCTCAGGGGTTCTCTGGTGGAATCTGGTTTATGTGGGATTCAAATGAGTTTCTCAATCTGATCAAATGATTCACGCAAAAATAACTTTTAAGAATGGGAACAATTTTCTTTGTACAACAGTATATGCTAGTCCAAGGGAGACAAGGAGGGCCTATTTGTGGGATGGGTTGAAGAGAATTAGCAGGAACATGACTGAACCTTGGTTGGTTGGAGGGGATTTTAATGAAATTGCGGTTGCATCAGAAAAGAAAGGGGGATCTCCTCCAAATTATACAAAATGCTAGTTCTTCAAAGAAATTCTTGTTGATTGTCAATTAGAGGATTTGGGATTCACAGGGTCTAAATTCACATGGCAAGGTCCAAAATGGGCTCACCTTGACATAGTGTACAAAAGACTAGATAGGATTGTTACAAATATTCAGTGGAGACTCGAGTTTGATGATGCTAAAGTTATTCATCTTCCTCGAGTCCAATATGACCATAATCCTTTGCTGTTAAATCTGGATGCTAGAAAAGATACAAAAGGTAAAAAGCCTTTCCGTTACTTAGCAGCTTGGCATCAACACCATACTTTTTCTAGCCTCATAAATGATAATTGGGATCAGGATTTTGATATCCCATATATGCTCCAAAGACTAGTGCTTGCTTTTCAAAAGTGGAATAAAAGGGTGTTTGGTGATATTAATAGGAAAAAGGAGAAACTTTTGAAAGACCTGGAAAATATTCAGAATCAAAAGACCGGTAATGAAAGTAGAAGACTGAGAATATGGAAGATATTTGTCAAGAGAAACTAAAGAAAGTCTTGGAAGAAGAAGAGTTGTTGTGGTTCCAAAAGTCTAAGAAACAATGGATTGTTGATGGTAATATAAACACTAAATTCTATCACCTAAATACAATTATCCGGAGAAATGGCAATAGAATTGTGAGACTCAAAGATGGTCCTAATCATTGGATTTCTGATCCAAATGAGCTTAAAAATCATGCCTGCAATTTCTTCCAAAATCTGTATTCTGACGAGGTTCCTCATAGAAGCTGGCTTTCCTCTCAAAACTTATGGCCTTCTTTATCAAATGAGGATAAGACCATGCTTAGTAAAAGTCCATCAATGGAGGAAGTTAGAAGAGCTCTATTTAATATGGGTTCTTATAAAGCTCCAGGAGTGGATGGCTTTCCAGCTGCTTTCTTTCAAGTGAATTGGGAAAAGATAAAGAACCAGTTGTATCAGCACATTCTCAGTTTATGGGAAAATCCGGATCTAGTGGCAACTATTAACTCCACTTTACTTGTTCTTATTCCTAAAGAGAAACATCATTCTCAAATGGCACAATTTCGGCCCATATCCTTGTGTCCAGTAATTTATAAAGTCTTGAGTAAGATTGTGGTTCAAAGGATGTTTGGTATTATGGATAAAATCATTTCCCCTGTCCAAGCAAGTTTTGTTCCAGGAAGACATATCCAAGATAATATAATTGCAGTGCAGGAGTTGATTCATTCAATGCATAGAATGAGAGGGAGGAAGACTTTTATGGCCATCAAGGTGGATTTAGAAAAAGCTTATGACAGATTAAATTTGGGTTTTATTAAAAAAAATTTCCAGGAGATGCAGATTCCAAAAAAATTAATTAGTATTATTATGGCTGCAATTTCTACTGCTAAATTCTATGTCCTTTAAAATGGAGTGATGTCTGAGGAATTTCAACCTTCAAGAGGAGTCCGACAAGGTGATCATCTCTCTCCTTATGTGTTTGTTATTGCAATGGAAAAGCTCAGCCATATTATCAATACTGCAGTTCAAGGTAAGCTTTAGAAGCCAATTCAGGCTGGAAAAGGAGGACCTGATGTATCCCATTTGATGTTTGCTGATGATCTAATGCTCTTTGCTGAAGCTTCTATGGATCAGATCCAAATTATTCTCAAGTGTTTACATTTGTTTGGTGAAATTTCGGGACAAAGAGTGAATCAACAGAAGACTAGTATTTTCTTCTCTAGAAACACTCCAGATGATGTAGCAGTTGAGATCACAAATGCTTGTGGCTTTAAGAGGGTGCACAATGTAAGGAAACATTTGGGGGTGTGGATGAAGCATGGTAGAACATCTAAGGAAGCATATGCTAATATTGTTGAAAAGGTTCAAAATAAGTTGAATGGCTAGCAATCAAAGTGTCTTTCACAAGCTGGAAGGATCACCCTTGCCCAGTCTGTTCTGTCCACTATTCCCTTCTTTCAAATGTAATGTGATAAAATCCCAAAATCAATCTGCAGTGAAATTGAAAAGTTGCAGAGAGGCTTCACTTGGGGAGACACAGAGGAGAAAAAAAAGATGCATCTTATGAGCTGGGAGGTAATAACAAAACCGAAAGAAGAGGGAGGTTTGGGTTTGAAAAAGTTAAGTTACATGAATGATGATTTTATAGGGAAGCTTGCCTGGGATATTTTTGCTCATCAGGATAAGTTCCGGGTTCATCTACTCAGGGCTAAATATAGTGGTTAGAAAAGAGGGAGTGCTTTATTCAGCTGCAAAGATGGAGATTCAAGATTGTGGAAGTATATCTGTTCAATAAGGAAAAAATTAGAAAATCACCTCAGATGGGAGATTGGGAATGGAATTGATATTTCATTTTGAAAATATAAGTGGATTCATGAAGGTAAAAGGCTTATGGACATGACTGCTGACCCAATTCCATGGGAGGAAAGTAATAAAAGGCTAAAAGAATATATTGATGATCAGGGAAATTAGGATTTACAAATGCTAGATAATTGGCTTCCTGCTGATGTTGTGTTATTAATTAGAAGTATTTTACCTCCAAATGAACAGGATGGAGCTGATTACTTGCGTTGGAATTTAAATAACGCATATCAGATTTCAGTCAAAAGCATCTACCAGACCCTTGCAGGTAATGATACTAATCTTCATGGTAATTCAGCGATTTGGAAAAAGATTTGGAGATGGGAAGGTCCTCAAGTGATTAGATTATTCTTGTGGAAAGTTCTTCATAATAAATTACCAACAAAGGAAAGATTGAATTCCTTTAATATGGGTCATCCTTTCTGCCCAATTTGTTTGGATGAAACCGAGAGCTCTATGCATTTGCTAAGGGATTGCTCGACTATCAAAAGGCTTTGGGAAGAATTAATTCCAACCAGTTTTGACAACTCTTTTTTTACTAATGATTTGTTTGGATGGAAAAAAATGTTTCTTGTATGGGCAGGTATACAAATAATATTCCTTGGTGCATTGTGTTTGGTACCGCTGTTTGGTTGGCTTGGAGATGGAGGAATGATTTAGTTTTTGGAAATTCTGTTTCTTCTCATCATTATAAGAAGAACACGGTCCTTACTGCAGCTGAAGAATCCCATATGGCTTTTCAATTTACCTCTAGTCATCACTTAATCAATTATAAAGCAGAAATTCTCGTTAGCTGGAATCCTCCAGAAGAAAATTGGATTAAATTAAATACTGATGGAGCTGCTAGAAGTTCTCAAGGACTAGTTGCTTGTGGTGGAATTGCTAGAGATGAAGCGGGTCACTGACTTAAAGGTTTCTCCCACAGGATAGGTAACTGCAATGCTCTCAATCCTGAACTATGGGGCATTCTCAAAGGTTTGGGGATGGCTTGGGTGGAAGGCTGGAAGAACTTAATTGTTGAGTCTGATTCAACAACTGCAATCACCATTCTTTCTAGAAAGGAGGTTGCAGCCCGTGAACCCCATTTGGTGGCTCGAATACGGGCTTGGTTTCAAAAATAGGATTCGTCTTGTTCACACATATAGAGAAGAAAATTATTGTGCTGATTGACTGTCAAATTATCCACTGGACAATCCTACTGCTCCTGATATGTCTGTCTTCTGTTTTCCTCCTTTTCAGATTCAGTCTATTTTTATTGCTGATTTAGCTTTTGTTTGTAGTGCTAGAACAATTTCTGTTTTGTAGTTTTTTCTGCTTAATTTCTTCTCAGCATACCAAAAAAAAAATAATATTATTAAAAATATTAACTCAAATATATTAATTCTATATTTAGTTAATAGCAAAATATTCTCATATGAGTTGATTTAATAAAAATAACCCAACCATCAATCTTTTCTTCAGGCACGATTTATCTGTTCGTTGGATTTTCTACACCCACTTTCGTTCAAGCACGACTTTCTACATAGGTTTGTTGGTTATTTGACTAGATTGGTATCTTTTGAGTTTAAATATACGAATTTGGTATCTGAACAAGAGAAACTACAGTATGGGGTCGTTAAGTGCCGGGAGGGAACCCTAGCGTATCTAAATGACGCTACCCAGTCCCTGCGGCACTCTTGTGATTTTTTTTTTGTTTCCGGAATGAGTGCCTCCCCCGGTACCCCACGAGACTCAATGACGCCCCCACTCCCAGCGGCACTCTTGTCATTTAATTTTTTTTCGGGCATAATGCCGCACCCTGTCCCCCACAAGACTCAATAAAAATTTTGATTTTAAATCAAACAAGTACAGCACTACACCCCTTACTGCACTAATTAAAAAAAAAAATTATATTGAGAAGTGCCACCCAGTCTCACCTTCGGCACCAATTAGATAAAAAAAAACTTTTTTGAACTTCTGCGAATCAAAAAGTAAAAGGGGTCAGTTGCAAAGTGGAAGAAGACACTGGAACTGAAAGCGACGCTGAATTTAGGGGAGAAAAAACAAGGGGAAAGGAAGAGCGGGGGAATTATTCACAGGCTGCATTGTGTAGTGAGTGGGAAAAAGTAAAAGAGGTCAAGGGCGTTGAGAGGGACAACATTGTCAGGTAACTCATTCATTCTGCCGCCGTTCGTTCATCGGAGCCACCTTCGCCGTCAACCACCAGCAGACGAGGCCTCTATCACTTCGAATTTGGGTTTAGAGGAAACAGGTTTTTGACTTGAAAACCCTAAAGTCTCTGTCACAAAATATAATCACAGGTATTGCGGGTTTGGGATTTTCCTTTGATGTTTCTCACTTTGACATGTTACTCTTGAGTTTGAATCTGAAAATTAATTGCTTTATCTATTTTTCTTCTTAATTGTTTCTCACAAAATATAATCACGGATACATTAAGTTGTTTGATTGTGAGCTCTTATTTTTAGTTTTCTTCTCCTTATAAACAAAAGTTTAACAAAACATAATTTTGCAAAAAAAATTATCTTAAAAAGAGCTTTTTTTATAATGAAAAAAAATTAAAAATTAAAAAGTTTTTACAAAACATAAAGAGCTTTTTCAATCCTTGATTTAGTTTTTACACTTAAAAAGTTAAAATTAATGAGGTGTTTCATATACTAGTATTTCAAACTGTACAAATGTACGATATTTTGTATAATTCTTAAAGTTGTCAAGGTTGGAAAAAGATCCGTTTATAAATTTTTACAAATTATAAGTGTTTTCTGGAAGAACATAGTGTAGTTTGTAAAAGTTCATAAACAAAAAATTTATAAATAAAAAATTTGTAAACAAATTTTTTTTAAATATAACCCTCTCCGTCAAGGTTTGAGTTAAATAAAATATTTAATTTAAGATTCTAATATTTACTGTCATAATATCAAATTATCTTACAGTTATTGAAGTGTTCAGTAAGAAAATAAAAGTAGTAATTAATAAAAATACCATAATTTTTGTTCGAGAACATGGGTTTTCATATGTCCTGTGAGATGTCAGCCTTGAAAATTACTGAAACGAAGATATATAGGTTATAGAAAAACGGTGTCCATAGTAATCTCATAATTAAATAAAAATCGGTATGTTAATAAAGAATAAAATATTAAAAATATTAAATGCCTTGACAAAAAATACTTATTTACTGAAGACTTTCTATATATAAGATGAGGAAACATTTTCTCATTTTAAAGGAGAAAATTTTTCTAATGTTAGTGACACATTGTATAAGTGGGTCCCACAAAATAGTGGAAAGAGAAAAAAATTAAAGGTGAGACCCACATATGCTTTGAGTTACTAACATGAAAAAAAATTTCTCTTTTAAAAGAAGAAAATGTTTTCCCAGATATGATTGTTCTACGAGATATTTTGTCACACGATTCAAAACTCTGATGTTGGAATTTACCGTCGAAAAGAAAAAAAATTAAATGACAAGAGTGATGCTGGGAGTGGGAGGCGTCATTGAGTATTGTGGGTAACTGGGGGCGGCACTTAACAAAAAAAATTAATCACAAGAGTGCCGGAAACAAAAAAAAAAAATTAATCACAAGAGTGCCGTAAGGACTGGGTAGCGTCATTTAGATACGCTAGGGCCCCTTCCGGCACTTAACAACCCCATGCTGTAATTTCTCCCGTTCAAATATCAAATTCGTATATTTAAACCCCATATTATAATTTCTACCGTTCAGATACCAAATTCGTATATTTAAACTAAAAAGGTACCAATCTGGTCAAAGAAGTTTGTTAGCTGTGTTTTCTTCAACCTCCATAATAAGGTTTAAGACGCTGCCTCATCTTCAGGTCTCAGGAGTAGATGGAACAACTCGTTTTTCTCTGTGTGTGTGTTTTCTGCCAAAGGTTGCAGAGCAACCATTGAAAAGGAAAAGGGGTTCTTTTCACTATTGAAAGTTTATTTTATTTTATTTTATTCAGGTGCTTCATTAAAACGTTGGATTTCCTAATTTTCTGTTTTCAACATTGTTTTCACTTCAATTTAGATGGGTCTTCTATAAATTCTTCTGCCGATATGAATTTGCGCGAATCGAATGTTTTGAGATTTCCTTTGGTTCAGGCAAATATGGGTTCCTCATCAAGGAGGGTGAAGCACAAATGGCATAGTACAAAAGAGAGGAAGATAGATGGGGAACAAGATGTTGTTTTGGTTCCTGATGGTGGATGGGTTTCTGGTTATGGACGAGATTATGGTAGAATGGTGGAAGATAACAGGGTTAATTTTGTCAGATTTTTCATGTGATATTTTCACATGTTCCGGGAATCAGTTGGTGGTATTCTAGGATGGCATTTTGACTTACAATTTGTTAACAAATCAAAATCCTCTGCAAATTAGATTTTTTGAAAATTTTTTACAAACCTAATGTGGATAAATGAGATTTTCAATATCAATTGTTGGGAAATCTAAAAAAAAACCATCTACCAAACACTCCCTATAGGAAACAGGTAAAGGAAGGGGCAGTAGAATTTCCAAATTTCACTAGCATAATGGTCTATACAATTTGCTAATTCTGCATTTTGAAGCAGCTCTCCATCAAAATCTAAATAATCTATGTACAAAGGCATGATTTTCAATACCAATCTGAATAATCTATGTACAAAGGTTTGAAGTTTCTACTGGCGGAAGCAGACATTAATTGATGAATTGGAACTTCACTGTCTAATCTGAGAAGAATTCTTGCAATTCAGCTTGGTCCGTTCCCATTTGAAGAGGGAGTGAATCCGTTCTAGTTCCTTTGAGCTGAATCTGATTTCTACTGTTTGAATAATCTACATCGGACCACTCCTGCTCTTCCTCGGTAAACTGCTCTTCCGTCCTGTTTTCTGTCTTACTATCACCTTCATGGCTGTCACGAGTTTGAATTTGGGGATTGGAAAGGACCTCAATTTTTACCTCCGACTCTGAGTTTTGACATATGCAAGATGTTGGATTCTCGTGAAATTCACCTCTGCCAGGCTTCAACTCATTTGGCTCTCCCATGAAGCCTACCTGGGAAGTTCGAACTCGAGAGGCAAATTCTTCCCACGTCATATTATTTTTATTCATGAACAACCGGTTCAACTTTTTTCCGTTTGGGCGGATGGTGGGTTTATGACCGAAGTACCTCCTGCAACAGAGAAAGTATTAGTACGCGTAGGCAAAAACCTGATTTTATCAGCACACAGAAATGTTGAAATATGAAACCAACTACTTAGAATAAAAAAGATGACACTAGCTACTAGACGATAGAAAAATAATTCATCTTACTCGTGAGAAATGTATTTTATAAACTTATATTCAATCTAATAAAAGACTTGTTGATTAATACGAGAAGTTAGTTTCTCAAGTATCAATCAGTACTGTCTAATTTGATGGAAGTTGCACACAATGAAAATGGTAATGCTTTCACTATAGTTGTTACCATGAAGAAGGGTTTTGTAAAAGGAAGGAAAAGACGAGACATAAATTGGGTTTGTGTAGATCATTGCTTTACTGTCATAGATCATGGTCAAAATCCAAGTTTTATACTTCATTATGTTGATGTTTAGATGTGATCATGTGAATGCAAATGAATTCCAAAGTCAGTGTTGATCTTTTTTAATGACTATCTTATGTTTTTACATAGAATCTAAAAATATAAGACTTCTGTTTGTTAAATGTGAACACACACTATGTATGTGTGTGTATGCTTACAGAATAATTCCTATTTATATCCAATCTCTTGATTCTTCCCTCATAATCGCATTGGATACTCAACTTCTGGGATTTAATTCTCTTAAGTGTTAGTTTAGGCTGAACTCAGTGAAATAGTTGCTATCAGGCTTAAGAAGATCGTTTGAAGTTGGTAGTTCAAATCATCATTTGAGTTGCTTTTGCTCCAATGATGCAGCTTTCCTACTTCCAGCTAATATTTTATCCATTATAAACTTAAGCATCGCACTAAAGAAACAGCTTACCTTCTTCCAGCTAAAATTTTGGCCATGTTACCATTGTTGTTTGTGACAAAAACGTCACTGTCATCACAAACTATATAATCAAGTGCAGCCATGCGAGAAGAAAATGATACAAATGGTGCCAACTCCTCCTTGGTAGCTAAGGTCTCCTTTGAATGGAAGTTTGGGAAAAGTGCCTTGAGGGGTGCTAACGTTTCCTCACCTCCATATATTTCGCCAGATGCCACGTACAAATGCACGTCACTTCCAAAACCTAGTGCTCTAAGCATAATACCAACTTCCTCTGGGGTAAGCGGGCATCTTCCATGCCTTCGAACTTTGTCAGGATTGCTTACCTGTGTCCCATTTCCAAATAAGAATATAATCAATTTTTATACAGGCTAAAATGATTTGAAGTTGATTTCTTAGATGCTAGTAAAACCTTACATGTAAACTTTTCCACCGCTTCCTGATTTCACCAAGTTCTATTCTTTCTTTGTTTCCCCCGCCATAATAGCAACCAGAGAATGCAAGCATATCCGGTTCAAACCTATGGGATAAAACATCAGTTTGAATCAACAAATCATCACATTGAACTTAAGAAAGAAAAATGAAATCGAAGTCGGCCCAGAACTGTGCGTCTCAACTACAAATATGCAAGTTTTCCTTTACAAAAGAAGCTGATCGCAAATTCTGACGGTGATATGCTGCTCATTGATGCATATTGCATTCTTTTTTGAGGAACTAATGCCAAAGCAAAAGAACCAGAGACAGAGCTTGGCTATAATTATCAAATCTTACCTCAAATGTAAAGCAATGAAATGCTTGCTTTTCAATCTCATCCGCTCAACCAACAAGTTACCCATTACTTGAATGGAATCCGTAAATTTGAGAGCATGGTAGTTAACTCTGCACCTCAGCCTTTGTAGATCTTCATCCAACATATTAGAAAGTCTGTAGTCAAACTTAGTGAGCCGAACAGCCTGCATCAAGAAATTTATGAGTCATTAATGGGATAAAGGACAATACCATAACGTACTTATTCCGTTAACTAGAAGTTAACAATTATAATTAACTATTTTACTATGGAGGATGGCTCAACCGGTACAAACAAGCAGGCCCCACAAAACAGTCTCAGTAGATAATAAAATTTTAGTTAAATCCTGTCGTATACGTTGACCTTAGAATGAAATAAATAATGTTTCTTCTTTTAAACTTTAATGTACCAAAAAATAATTAACACCGCAATAACACATTAATACTCAAGGTGTTAATTGGTGGAAGGAATGCAAATAATTTTGATGAAAGCCTACAACTCCAATTGAGGATTTTAACACTTACACGCTTCTTGAGCATCACGGGTAAAACTCGATCCTCATAACACTTGGGGGTGCATTTCCTTGGAACACGCATTGTATATGGAGCCACAAATTTCTCTCCCATATCTGGAAGCTGTTTTATAATTCTTACGTCATTCTGGAGAGATGTTATAAACCAGTCTGCATCAAATAGTTCGGAAAAGTGGCTGCAAAAAATAGCATATGTTACTTACTGATTAAGAAGTGAAAAGACGATGAAATTTGCTTCCAATAAGAGATGTCTAATAGAAGTAAAATGTGTAAAGACGGACCTGGTGTCTTTCCAGAAAGATGTATGATCCAACTCTGGAACAACAAGAGTAGCATTCAAAAGATATGCAGCGACAACAGCATCGATTATCTGCAGTCACAATCAGCACTTCAACTACATAAATTGTCCAACTACATAATTTAGCACTCACATGACTCAAATTTGAGTCTCTAATCACTCATCAATTGTTTCCTAATTGAGTTTTTGCCAGCCAAAAACCAGTATATCAAATCTTCATTACAAGAATTTTAACCGTTACTTTTGCAAATAACCATAGGGCCTTTCCTTGTTTTTATAGCAAATGATATTTTAGGTACCATCATTAATAAAGAAACAGTATGCTTACAGTACTTTCAATACAATTATGTTTCCTTACGGAAAGAACTACTCAAATTTGATTGTAAGTGTTGCATCTAATACTAAACCAATGCCATAGTTTATGAAGAAGCTTACCCCTGTTCTCTGTTGATTTAAGCCTCCACTGGTGGCGATCAACAAGTATCGATCTGGATGTGTTTTGACATTAGCCTCTGCAAGAAATACGTACATAAGGAATCAAACTGCAGATCAAGTAAAAGCGAATCAATATACGATTTACCATTTGATTTAATTAAAATTCCTAAATTGAATAACAAAAAACAGGAGTCTAAATTTTCATAAATTGGTTGTGAAAAGCGAAAAAAAAGATTGCTATTCACTTTACTTGCAAAGTTGACACTGGCGTTACTGCAGCCAGAGAAAAGCTCTGAGTGCATTGAACTCCATAAATCACGCCCGCAACTACCTCCAATCGCCTTTAAAGTCCAACAAATAAAAACATAAGTAAAATAAAAACGCAGAAGCAGAGTGACATTTCATTGAATTGCTTACCGGAACTCGAAACGCTGAATCCTGATTTGAATTCAATGCTGGTCCATTCACGCGCTCCACCTAGCAGCGCAGCACAGAGAAGAAACAAAGATTGATATAAATAAATGAAATAAAATACTAATGAAATGGAACTGAATTTATAGTGCATTTAATTTACAGGTGACGGAGCAAACAGAGACAGCGCGGCGAAGAGCAGGAGAAGGGAACCGGAGACGGCGGAGATGAGAGGGCGGTGGAGGAGCCGATGGCGAAGGAAACGCGCGACGAGAAGTCCAATAATTCTGGATTTCTCTGTGTGTGCATGATGCTTCTTTCTCTTCATTGACACAGACATTGTTACGTCGTGCACTTTAGACAGCAAATTTTCAACGTGGCGTTATGTGTATTTATTGTTGCTATTGATCGCATGGAAGAAGAAGAAGAAGAAGTGCATTCGAAACGACGACGCCGTTTCTTTCTAACTTCCGTGTGCAACACAGCAGATCAAGTTCTTTCTTTTCTTTCAAGAAGAATAAGAAGACGACCCGTTAACAATAACTAAAGCAACCGATTAGGTGCTGATACACGTGGATGATCAAAATTATATCATCAGCCGTTGATTTGATTCGAACGGCTCAAGATGCTCGTTCGCCATCCCTATCTTACCGAAATATGTCTATGATGATCTTTCTTCTAACTAAATTATACTTCATTATCATCAAACCATAAAGTAAATTAAGCTGGCGTTAATCTAGAATTTATAATTTATCAAACGGTCGTTTAGCAATTGGTTGTCCAAGTTGGTTTTGACTCACACTCTGGTGTGAGGTGTTTACGATCCATTCCATCACTACGAAACTGTTCTGTGAAAATATAGTGCATACTCTAAATATGGAGTGCATGGCAAGTTTCTTGGATGCTGACTCGGACTAACTAACCAGCGGATTCTCTAGCTAAATTTGGTATTCCAAGTTGGCTCAAGTGTAGTTACTATTATACATTCTTCCCCTGTTTATTTGCTGGAGCAAAATTCTTACTGATTAGTCCGTTTCTGTTTGTTATTGCTTTTTTTAAGGAGTTTCTTTTCTTTAGTTTATCCTTGTATTCCAGAAAAAGCGGGAGTAGGATATGATGCTTTTTCGGGGGAGAAATCTTCAATGCAGATGCACCTAATTCAATACATTTGCACATTTATTTTATGACAACGTGGAAAAAAATTCGCATCACCCAAAAAAAAATAGATGATATGATATTTTTTTTGTCTACGTATCATAAAATGAACGAGAAATAATATGATATTTTTTGTTCACGTATCACAAAATTAATGAACCAATTAATCTTCGACTAAAATTTTATTTTTTTTCAGCTCAACTTTTAAGCTAATAGTCTATTTATATTATTCTAATAAATTAGCTTTAAAATCATTATCAAGAAGAGGTGACGAAACAAAGTGTGTTTCATGAGGATTAAGATGTGAAATAAATGTATATCATTCTCATTATTTGCAGTTTTACACTGATTAATTTAACACAAATTCCTTATAAAGAGATCATTTTCTGTACATATGTAGTAGATATATTTGTCATTCAACAAATGACACTTGAATAAAAAAAATATTTTTTTTTCTTTTTCATACAAGCATGACAGATATTACTCATTTTTTATTGGATAGATATACTGAATGAATTGTACAGCAGATAGATATTTCCCCTCATAAACCCGCAGTTCATTGGTTTTCAAACTGATATAATCATTTATTATATATATATCATAACGTTTTGATTTATGTCTGTATAAAATCTAATTATCTGATAACAATCATTTCCATATGTATTAAGATTAAAAGGGAAAAAAGGCAAAAGTTCAAAAAAAATAAAGTGGTTACTTAAATTATACGTGGGTACTGCCAACGGTTGCAATGACATAAATAGTTAAATACATTGATGGATGAATACGTTAGGCATAAATTCTTTCTCTAGCTTAGCTTTATTACACTTATTTGCAGTCCCATCAAAAAAATTGGTTCCTCTTTAATACTCTTAAGTGTGTTTCATGTGGTTGCAGAATTTCGCTCTCGCATATAATTTCTTAGTTACGGTTACGAAACGAAAATGGGAAAAATGTAACTATGGAAAGGCGTCAAAAGGACTTGCTACCTGTGAAAAAGATAGAGTGAGTGAAGAGTAAAAATCACCAAATCGGTTTACTCGAGACATTAGTTCGTAAAAGTCACCAAATTGATTATGCAGTGCTTTACAAATTATTCCATAAGTCCAACCGTTAAGTAATTTTTTTTTTTCAATTAACAAAATAACTAATGTGGTGCGTTAAGTGTCTCAGTGTCCCTGTTTCTTTCATATATGCTACATTAAAAGATGTGTCACATTATTCTTCAAAAATTTGAAAAGTCAACGGCATTATTAGTCTTTGAACAGTTAACAAATATATACTCATTTACACACAGAAAATATAAAGCTTGACATTTTTCTTCTTAACCAAATTTGAAGAAACAGTTTGGCTGATAATACTTGCTAGATTTCAAATTAATATTGGGATATATTGAATATCCATCTATGAAATAAACCTGGTCAAAGAAAGTCACGAGTAAAGCAAATACTGATAATTAAGATTTGGCATGAAACAAAATGACAGATAGACCACCACAGCTATGGTTTTCTTGCAAAGCGATAACTATTTACTCATAAGTGAATCAGGTATGATTAGGATATGATTTATAGCTCTAAAATAAGTTTTAAAATAATCTAATTTTAGCATAGAACTTTAGTCATGTATATTATCCAATAGCGAACAAGATTGCATTTTTGTGCAATTAGTTTGGGTTATATCAGTTGGATCGGTTGTAGGAATCAATCATATGTCTAGTTGACCGTATTGGCATTGGTTTGTTGCAAAACGAAACAATTATGGTGAAAAATGTACCTAATCTTTAGCTAAAAATACTGGGTAGTTCAAATTATAAGTCAAGATAAGGATGGTTATAATGACATTGGTGTTACTGAAGTATTCGCTAGGTTAAATCCGAACAAAGTGCTCTAGACGTAATGTCAAAAATTCAATCAATTGTACATTAGCTTTATTATCAACTAAAAATAAAAAATAAAAATCAATTCTGCATTTTTTATAAAAAATTAATAAGCACATGTCAATGTGATGATAAGTAATGCTAACAAAATTAAAAAATAAAATTTTATAAATGAAAAATAAAGTAAAATGATGCTATTGATTTATTTATTTTTATATAAATTAATAAGCTTCTGAACCAATAACGTCATATAATTTAACCTAAAGATTTTAATAAATAAATACGATTAATTAAGGTCATTAATGGTATTAAAATAAAAGATAGAATTTGATTAGAAGAAACTAAGATAATATCATTACAAGGACTCTTATAATTTTTTCTTTTACTTGACAAATATGTATCTCTTATGTATCTTTTTGAATTTTATTACATTAGTAACAAATATTCCATACATTACATAGACATTTCAAAATTTAAGTAAAGTTTAAAAATAAGTTTAAAAAAATATTGAAGATAAAAATATTTAAAATTATCACAGAAATATACATAATTAGTTTAATCAATATTAGAAATGCATCGCTTGGGTGCAGCTCAGTTGGTAATTTGGCGCTGAGTTAGTTGGATTGGTATGTGTTCGATTCCCGCTGAATGCATTCTTGGGGAGGGGGCTGAACCTTTAGCCATCACTGTTCCCCCGCACTCCGGATTAGTCCCATAGCTGGCTCAAAGAGTCGAAGCTCGTGGGGATACCGGAGGGAGCCAACTCGTCTCAAAGAGATAATTAGGGTTGGGTAACTCAAAAAAAAAAAAAAAAAATGCATCGCTTGTAATTTGTTATTGTGATGTTCGGGTCGGTGTACACGGCTCAACTATTCTCCACTTTCGTGATTTGGTCAAAGGTAAAACTAATTACGCTAGGATTCCCAATGATATTCTTTATAACTTGACTTCTAATTGACATAGCTAATTATTCATTCACTGTGTATCTGCTTGATATGAACAGTGGTGGAGTCAGGATTTAATTTTAGTCGGGGCCAAAAAATTTGACATAACAAATTATAAAAAAAAATTCACAATTACATAAATCTATTAAGAAAAAAAATTAGTTAAAATTTTCAAAGTAATAGGATCGATGTTATTTTAACAAATACTAGTTATTTATTTAAAATTTAGAATATAATATGAAAGTGCAAATTATATATACATATATGAAATTTTCATGTGATTTTTATGAACATTTTCATGTGATCTTTAATAATATTATTTCATGTGATGTTAATGAAAGCTTATTTCATGTGGTCTTTATGAATAAATTTTTTATTTTTCTATTTTAATTTGATTTGCGCCTACATACTTTAGTTTGCAACTTGGTAGGTCTTTCAAGTCGTATTCGATTTTTTTAATTTTTTTATAACATGACAGACCATAAATCAAGTATTTAATAAGCTAATAGGTCAGTATAGGTTTCAAATATTTTACATGAATTTAGGCTATCAAAGTCGAAGTTTGGCTTAACTAGACCCATTTATACCCCTAGTTGTGACCTGTGAAGAACATTAACATAGAAGGACAACAAACTTCGCAATTAAAAAGAAACATGGAATAATCAGCGACAAATGTCTAAAATCTTTTAAATGATATTGGATTCACATAAATCATTTAATTAGTGTTTAGATATTTTAAAAATTTAAAAATACAAAAAAAGAAGTTGTTAATGGATATGTATAAGAAATTTTCATACTCCCTATATATACATATATCTTCATTGATTTTTCTCTTTAATAGTTTCCACTAATTAATAACCAAAATTCACATTCTTGTTGTGAAATAAAATACAAATAACACCAATAAACAATTCAATTCCATTACCAATAGCAACTATAGCTCAACATTAAAATAATTTTTTTTTAAAAAGGGAAACGTAAAACAACACACCATTTTTTCAAAAGAAATAAAATCAATAACTACAACCACAAAAAAAAGTTGTTAATAAAATAAAGGGGGCGTGAATTTCACTCATGTTAGAAACACCCAATAAACAATTATGGTCCGCAAAGACAAATAATTTCACTTTTATAAGGTTAAAAAATATAAATCTTTTTCGCCAATGGACAATATAATTACCAATGCATATTCCAAGAACAGGTATCTATAAAATCTTGAAGAAAGGAACGAAACATCGTGCCTTATTGCAGAATGGCTAGGTTCCGGATGGTGAGTGCGAATAAGAAAAAAAGGTTAGAAGAAAACCTCAATTGGAAAAAGATGAAAGAAGAATAAAGAAATCTGTTATCTAGTCATACACGGAAAGCAGCTCCATATCTTCATATGTTACCACTGTTACAATTTTAGCTAGGGCCAACTTACAATTTTAGCTAGGGCCCAATTATAATTACTTATATAAGTATATACACGAAGGAAAGTTCTCACATTTGAGAATTAGGTTTTTGACTATTCTTTGTGTGCAATAACCCAAAACACAATAGTTCCATGGACCTTCATATTCCATAATTATAGTCTAGTTATTCATTTGGTTTCATGATTGTTACTTTCAAGGTTAAGTGCTTGTTCTTTTAAAGGACACAAATTGTGTCCTTTTAATTTTTAACACTATGCCTTACCGGTAAGACATAATTATAACATGAAAAATAGTTTTTTCTCTCTCTCCACGTTAGCTGAAGTGACTGAGAAAATATTTTTTTTTTTTCATATTATAACTATGTTTTACAGGTAATATATAGTGTCAAAAACTAAAAAGATACAACCTTGTGTCCTTTAAAAGGACAAACCCTTTTTCCTACTTTTAAATGAGTTTATTTGGTTTTATTGAGCCCATGTTTTGAAATAGGTCAATTAATCATTTTTGTGATTAAGTTTAGAAGTCTTTCTTTTTTAAAATAATCGGAGTAAGAATAAATAACATAACTGATTAGAATAAAACAGAAAAAAAATACAGGATAAAAAAAAAAAAAAAGGTAAAACACAAAAATAACCATACTATACATGTTCTTTATTATTTGTTTGCATTTAGATTGTTTGTTGTTATTTTGTATTGAGTATTTGATTTTCTATTTAGGTGGTGCCAAATTATAATTTTTACCTTAGTTAATTATAATTAATTATATAATAAGTAAAAAAAAAAACAAAAACAAGCAGGTGCCTATGCACCTGCTGGCTTGGATGTGGCTACGCCACTGGATATGAATAAGTGAATACGAACCATCTGAACTCCTTTTCTTTTGATATTATCACAGTATTTATAATAGTTCCCATAAGCGGTTATTGATAAAGATCATGAGTAGGGAGTAGTTCTCATAGTGATAATCATGAGTTCGTAACAGTTACATAGATCGTGACTTTAGTATTGCAGAGTGGGAAAGGATCGTGAGTCTAAATCCACGATCCAGGCTCTTAGCCTATAGTCTATATAATCCGGGTTCATGGCCTAAGATGTTAGTCATATGTGCTGCTCCGGATAAAAAGATCTTGGATCAACGCTTTGGATTATAACTTGATGAGGCTAACCAAGTTAATGAACCCGGGACAACTTGATGGGCGTAATCAAGTTCAGTGGCGGAGCAGCCCAAAAATTTAGGCGGTGCTAAAAAATTTGACGTATCAAATTATCAAAATATTTATGATAATTACACAAATTTATTAGGAAAAAAATTTATTGTGAATTCTAACATAATTATCTAAATTATGTACTAAATAATGTCACATAATATTACAAATTCAAATGAACAATTATCGTTGATTATATATCAAAGCAAACATATAAAAATGCATTAACCTTTTCGGTAAACATTTCAAACATAAGAATTTCACTTTCTTCCCACAATATAATAAGTAATGAACCAAACATTATCCTAAGGATATGAAAACACACAAATATAATAATTATGTGTATAATAAGCATTGTTTTTCGTCTCCTCTTTTATTATTTTCATTCATTAAATTTTCAATATCTCACATTAGAGAACATCACACTTGTTTGCAACAACCATAAGCACGATGAAAAGTTCTCACATTTGGGAATTAGGTTTTTGACTATTCTTTGTGTATGCAATAACTCAAAACACAATAGTTCAATGTACCTTCGTATTACATAATTATAGTCATGTTATTCATTTGGTTTCACGATTGTTACTTTCAAGGGTTAAGTGTTTGTCCTTTTAAAGGATACAAATTGTGTCCTTTTAGTTTTTAACATTATGTCTTACCAGTAAGACATAGTTATAACATGAAAAATTATTTTTTTTCTCTCTCCAAGTTAATTGACTGAGAAAATAGAAAAAAAAGTTATTTTTCATATTATAACTATGTTTTACCGGTAAAATATAGTGTCAAAAACTAAAAGGGTACAACCCCATGTCCTTTAAAAAAGACAAACAATTTTTCATACTTTTAAATGAGTTTATTTGATTTAGTTGGGCCCAAATTTTGAAATAAGTTAACTAATCATTTTTGTGATTAAGTTTAGAAGTCTTTCTTTTTAAATAATAAGAGTAAGAATAAATAACATAATTGATTATAATAAAGCAGTAAAAAAAACAAATATACAAGATAAAAAATAAAAAAAAGGTAAAACACAAAAGTAACCATACTATACATATTTCATATTATTTGTTTGCACTTAGATGGTTTGTTGTTACTTTGTATTGTGTATTTGATGTTCTATTTAATTAGGTGGTGCCAAATTATAATTTTTACCTTAGTTATTTATAATTAATTATATAATAAGTAAAAAAAAACAAGTAGGCCTTTGGCTGCGCATCTGATCAAGTTAATGAACCCAGAACATTAATGTTCTAATTTCCAACCATATATCTACTAACACATAACATGTTCATCAAAAGCTAAGTCAATCTCGTGAAATTGTCTTTACTTTTTGTAAAATTTGCAGAGAATGTGCAAGTTAACTTCATTCAATTGTATTTATCTGTATACAGATTAATATTTTAAAATGAAATTTAAAAAGTAAGTATTTATCATATATAAGAGCTGGTCATGGATGAAAGTTTTATCTGATTTGCAACATGTCATAACTCATTGATAGGGTTATACTTTCATTAAGGCAAACAAATATTTATTTCGTAATAAAAAAAGGGAAACACTCATTTTAATAATTTTTTTATATTTTTTTCTTAAATAAAAGAGTAAATTATATTCCTCTTTCTGCAAGAGATTCTATATTAATAAATTATACTTCTCTCTTTCAACCAAAAAAAAAAAAAAAGATTATACTTCTCTCCCATCTATTTTGAAAAATTATATTCCTCTCTCCTAGTAAATTAATATATGCTACATTTAAGTCCATTTTAAGAGTTTGTTTGACACATTTTGTAAGGTAACAATTTTTTTTAAGTGAAAGCTTAAAAAAACGTACTTAAAAAATAAAATTAAAAAATATTTGGTTATTATATAAAGTTATTATGAGGGTTTTCAGAAAGAGAAGATGAAAATAATTTGTTATTAGGATAAAAAGTAAATTATTTAATTTAACTTTAAAATAAATATAAAACTGAAAAATAAATATGAAAATTCTAAAAGCCTAATATATATTTTAGAAAAAGTCCCTCTACGAAGTTTTAACTTTTATTTTTATTTATTATAATAAAAAAGACTTTAATATTTCTAAAGTGAATGTAAATAAGTTATATATATTCGCTGCTAAAACAATGTCGTTTTAGGTTAAAAAATTAAAAAATTATAATGAAAAAACTATTATAACTATGAAATAAATTATAATTATAAAAATACCTTGATTTTCGTCTCAAAACGACGTCATTTTATGCTTAATATAAATAAATTATATATATTGACCGTATAACAAGCGAACCCATAAAAAAATTCTTTTTACAGTAAGAGTGGTTGTAGAAACAATCGCTGCCGTCGCTCTTAGCATTGCTAATAATTAGTTTTGAACTTTTATTATTATTGATTTTGAAACACTAGAAGATGAAATGAAAAATTTGAATAAAGTTCTTCAAAATTTTATTTTATTTTTTAAAGTTCTAGGTAGAATTTATAGTAGAATGGACAAAATTAATAGGTGTTAGAATTATCAAAGCTAGCTGCTCTGACACAGAGAAATAAAAAATGCTATTGGTAGGCTAGTTTATAGTTGTTCATCAGTCATCACTCATCACCACTAATAGTTTTGTTTACTTTAAAATAACAATATATTTTATCTCTGAGGCGAGAAGAGTGTAATTTTTCAAAATGAAAAAGAGAATAATGTGATTTAAGTATTTTTCATAAAAACGAGAGCACAATTTATAACAAAAAAAGACACAAAAAATAATGTGAACAAAACAGTGAAAAGAAATAAGGATGGGACACAGAAGTAAATAGTGGTGAAGCCATGAACAAGTAAGGATGGATGTTTCCAATTTCCATCCAGTCAAATTTGTAAGTTTTTTGTGAGATTTATTTCCGTATTTTTGATTATATAGATAGTGATCGTTTTTTCCGTCGTAAATTTATATAAGCCTTTAATTATAGTTATTATTTATATTTTCTTCTGTCATATAAAAAGTTTTTTTTTGGTAGATATAAAAAGTTTTAATTTATAAGAAAAATACACTTGTAATTTCCTTTGTAAAACTTTCTGGCTCCACCATTAAAAGTGAGAAGTCTATAACCAATCTATTTTTCATCCTATTTTAGTCTAGCTTATTTAACAAACAAGTCAGGCTTATACTTTCAAAATGCTTATTTAATAATGTAATCTAAGTCATGTCTAAGAAAGATTAATTATAAGGACATAGTCATTTTTGTTTTAAAGTCCTCTGAAAAAGCTATAAAAAAATAAGAATTATTTCTTCAAAATAAATTAACCGAAACACACATTAGATCTAGGGTTTTAAAAAAACTTATTTAACCTACTAAAAATGACTTAATTATTTGTTTTATATATACTTAAAAATTTATAATATATGGGGCTTAGCCCCTCTTTATTTACAAAAAAAAAAAAAAAAATTATAATATATACGTAAATTATTAATTATATATTAATGTAACATATTTAATTTATACAAAATACAATAATTTCGTTAAAGGTTATATTTATTTAAAATATTATTTCTTTTGCCTAATAAAAATAATCATATGACTCATATGAGATACGATTTTCGCACGCCGACCTCAATAAAGAGCTACGTTATAAAATTGGGTTTAAGGCTCCGTTTTACGAAATAGGCCCAAATTAATTGGGTTTAGGGAAACGTGGCAAGAAAGTTGGGTTTAAGGTGGCAATGTAGCGAAGAACGCTATCCCAACTCAAAACGTTCGTTCGCGACGATACATTCTGTGGGCGGTTGCTGCTTCTTATAAATTTATTATTATTATTTTGTTTCTCTCTGTTACGAGATTTTGATGTTCATTTCCTTCCAGACGATGAATAATTAATTTGTAATTATCCCTCATCATAACCAAACTCGGACTCGGAACTCACCGCCATGAAGGGTACCCATTTCAGCACCGCTTCTCTCTCTCAATCTCATGGCTTTACTAGAATAACCTCAAGACCCCGCAAATGCTTATGCTATCATAAACCTTCTTCTAACTTTCACTTCCTTGGGAATTCCCACCTCTCTTCCACCACCTCGCCATTCTTAACTCTTCGCGCTAAACCCTCTTCGTTCCTTCCCATTCACTTCAGTTCTGATCCTCATGTTGATGAACAACCACCTTTGCCTTTACAACAAGACACTCTCCTCACTAATTCAGATAAGGACCAGGCCTCTGCGTAAGACCTTATTTCTACTTTCACTCATGTATCACTAGTATGCAGTGCAGTTGTAATAGATTAAAAAAAAAATGAGTGATAGTTAGAATTGTCAGGAATTGTTACGAATTCAGTTTAATTAATTAGAGGATATAAGAAGCTAACTCCTGTTATCAAGAGCTGATGCTTAAAAATGCTGTAAATCAGAATGGAGAGACTGGAGAGGAATTTGGATCATATTTAGGGTTTAGGGTTTATGTTGAATACAATTCAAATGTTCAATAGTAATAATATCTATCATTGGTTTTTTCTTTCAACTTGTTGACAGTCAATTGCCACTCAATCAAAATCAGAAACCTGATGTCAAACGTGAGCTTCTGTTGCTGTCTTTGCCTGCACTTGCTGGACAGGCAATTGATCCCTTGGCACAGTTGATGGAAACTGCTTACATTGGTCGACTCGGTTTGGACCTATGCCTCTTATCTCTCCACTATTTTAAAACCATTACTTCGGTTTGGAGCTTTAATTGTGTGTTACTTATTATTCATAGGCACTGTGGAGTTGGCTTCTGCTGGTGTTTCTGTAACCATCTTTAACATCGTTTCAAAGCTATTTAATATCCCCCTTCTAAGTGTTGCTACTTCTTTTGTTGCTGAGGACATGGCCAATCAAGATTCTGCTTCAGGTGAATTTATTGTGTGCATAATTGATGGCTTTGTTGCATTTTTATTCTAGTTGTTGTATTTCTATCACTGCATTCACATCATTATCTAATGCCATTCATTTGCGATATGCAGATCAGGGTGGTCTAGAAAATAGTGGCAATGGTAAACCTCTGAAAAGAGTTTCTCAGAGAAAGCAGCTATCCTCTGTCTCCACTGCTTTGCTATTAGCACTGGGGCTTGGTATTTTTGAGGCTTTAGCCTTGTATCTGGGATCTGGAACATTTCTACATATAATTGGTGTATCAACAGTATGTTTTCACTTGAACACAGTCTTCCTTATCATTGATGGCGTATCTTGTGCATCCATTTTTTGTACCTTGTTAAATGCGGGATACTTTTAGTTGTGAATAATACTGATTAGAAGTTAATACTTAAAGTAGGTGAATTGTAATCTCATTTTTGAATAAATTCTTTTCAACAGGGAAATCCAACTTACGTTCCAGCACAACATTTTCTCTCTTTAAGAGCAGTTGGTGCTCCTGCAGTTGTTCTATCTTTGGCTCTTCAAGGCATTTTCCGTGGTTTTAAGGATACAAAAACTCCTGTTCTATGTCTAGGCAAGTGTTTGGTTTAGTGTGCGTTTCTTAGCTAATTTCATCTTTTTAATACTTTTTATATTTTTTGGGGTCTTTCTTCTGCGTCTACTATAATACCTTGCTTTGCTATTATCTGCTTTGAAGTTTAATGTTTTTTAATCCTTTTGAAGGCTCTTGTTATATTCACAATTCATGAATAAATTATTATTAGTTTTTAACAACCTCACGTAAATCACTGAAAAATAAGTTTTCCATCATTACAGCCATTCCTTGCTTTAGTAATAATCTGCTACGAACTTGAAATTTTTTTAGCCTTTTGAAGGCCTTATAGTCATGATTCTTGAAAAAAATAAGTAATTTGAATTTTCAGATGAGCTCACTTAAATCACTGAAAAGCCTTACTGCCTAATGTTTCTTATTGCTAGCATGTGATGATTTTAAGGAGTTCCAACAAAAAATCCTTTCTGCATAAAAGGTTACCCATATGCTGCTAGAAAGTTGGTGACTAACTGTGAATTGTTTGTGATTGTTAGGAAGCTTGATATGACTAGATAGGGAAGATCACCCTGTTTTTTTTTTTGGTACATAGATCACCCTGTTTAATCATATTGAAATATGTTTATACTGATCACAGAGCTTCTATTTAAAACAATGTATTAAGTTCACTCTATGATGTAAAAGCAAAGTTATGGGTACAGCCTGGAAAACACCGATACACTTTAAAAAAAAATTTGCGTGCCAGACACGTGTCGGACATGTTCCAACACGCGTTTTTGACAGGCGGTCAACGCTCCTACACGTTTTTTTTTAGGTCTAAATTTTATTTTATTAACTAAACATGAAAAGATAATTTGTAAATCCATTTTTTCTGTTATGGAATTTGACATGATTATTTTTGCTTTATATTTATGTTATGGAATTTGAATATTTGATTGGTTATATGACTTATTATGGGCTGTTATATGTACTAAATATAAATTATATTATATATATTAAAAATATATTTTAATATCAAAATGTGTCCTAATATGTCGAAATATGGCATTTTTTAGAATTAACGTGTCGGCATGTCGTGTCCCGTGTCGGTGTCGTTGCAACATAGGGTACAACTTTTGAGCTGGACATTGCTCTTATTAACCTTTATTATTATAATTTTTTTTTATCCACCATTTATCATGCGTGTACCTGACTCTAAGGAAGAAAAAAAATGCTTATAGTATATTTGCTGAATGGTGAAATGGTTATCAACATTTTAAATTTTTGGAATACTTGTGACTTTATCTTGAAGAATGAAGAATAATTTTATATTTTGATATCTTTAGTGTGCATGTGTTTTACTTTCTTTCAAAGAATGATTAGATCTTATAATCATATTCATTATATTGTATGTATTGTCCTGAACCAACTTTCCTAAAAGTTGTTGGGTGAAGAAACATGAATAGTTTTATATTACATATTTAACATGACCCCGCATAAAAGAGTTTTTTGGGCTTGAAGCATGGACAATAAACAAATTCATCTATCTTATGTTGCCATTCAACTTCTATTAGAAAAATGGGGCGACAAGGCTAGAACTCTTGGTCATTTGGTTACAGAGGCTGTGATACCATGTCATGAACTAACTCTCCTAAAAGCTTAAGTTGTTTGGTGAAGAAATGTGAATAGTTTTATATTATATCTCTAACATGTATGTTTATGCTAATTCATTTATCAAAATGCAGGCATTGGTAATCTTTCAGCTGTCTTTTTATTTCCCTTACTTATGTATTACTTTCAGTTGGGTGTAACTGGTGCAGCCATTTCCACCGTTCTCTCGCAGTATGTCCTTTTCAAAAGCATTATTTTCTTCCTTTATTTCATAACTGGATTTAAGCCGAATTATGACGGAGTTTTTATACCTCAGATATATTGGGACTTTGTTGATGATCTGGTTTCTGAATAAGCGAGCTGAGTTACTACCTCCAAAGATGGGAGACCTGCAATTTGGCAGTTATATTAAGTCTGGTAAGGGGTTGTCTTTTTCTTGGTGATTTCTTCTTTTTTTTATGCGTTGCTAAAACTGGAGTGGTTTGGCTTTCTTCCTAAAATAATTTTCTCTCCCTAGAAAAAATAGGGGAAAGAGGGAAGATAACATCTAGATGCTAAATGAGATCTCAAAAACTGTTTCCAAAACAATTTCCAAGAAAAAGAGATCGCTTCAATTTTTATTTTCTGTTTCTGTTTGTAATTTTTTAATTTAAAGGCAATAGCGTTAATAGAGCAAATTTGTTTGATTTATTTTTTTAAGTTGGTTTTTTAAGTTTTGTCACCTGAAATGCAATGCTATTTCAGCCAGGCGTTTGTAGTACATTTTGTCAACAGATAAAATTGGATTATTATTTGCGTGGTCTTTCTCGTTTGATAGTAAACAAGTATTTACTTGTAGTCATTTCTGTTTCCTGTTTTACTGTGTATATTATTTAGCTTTCTGTTAGGTTAATGTTGTTGTTCCAGCTATGATCTGTGGGCTGCTATAGGTGGTTTCCTTCTTGGTAGAACACTTGCGGTTCTTACAACTGTGACATTGGGAACATCAATGGCTGCTCGTTATGGTCCAGTAGCTATGGCTGCACATCAGATATGTATGCAAGTGTGGTTGGCTGTTTCCCTTCTTACAGATTCGTTGGCTGCATCTAGTCAGGTATTGAATCATGCTTTATGTAAAACATTTACATTTTTTTAATTTTTTTGGCCCTTGTTGTATGGTTTCTTAAATTTCTTTTAATCTAGTAATAATACTAATGTGTCTTGCAAGAAAACAACTTAAACCAACTAAAGGCAGACTATAATGGAATACAAACAAAAATGCTGTAGTTCCTATTTCTTAGTCAGGATTCATTAAATCTATTGGGAAAATTTCCAGTTTGTTTGAGCATGATGCCTTTTTACATTTTAAGTCATAGTTTCTTTAAGCTTGGCTTTTACTCACTTCATTACTGTCCTCTTGTTTGCATTTGCCTTTTTTATTTTTTTTCCCTCTTATACTGCTATATTATTATTTATAGGCCCTTATCGCAAGTTCTCTATCCAGACATGAATACAGAGTTGTGAAGGAAATTACTAATTTTGTATTAAGGGTAAGCCTTTTCTTTTTTGTGCATTGAGTTTTGACCTTTTGATGCCTTTCCTTCATTAGTTATTCTCAGAATTTATGTAAACGATGGCTGTTTAACTATGTTAATAAGAAGTTTTATGAATTTGTTTGAGAACCTGATGATGTCTTTCCAGATTGGACTGCTTACGGGTATCTGCTTGACTGCTATTCTGGGTGCTTCTTTTGGATCTTTAGCTAACCTTTTTACCCAGGACTACGAAGTCTTGCAGATTGTCAGAACTGGGGTGTTGGTATGTATGGTATTGATTATTTATTTGTCAGTGTTTGTTTGCTTTTGTCCCTATATCTGCCTCGTATATTAGTTTATACTGTTATCTGTGATTTTTGCCAGTTTGTTAGTGCTTCTCAGCCATTTAATTCTCTGGCATATATTTTTGATGGTCTACATTATGGGGTTTCTGATTTTCGATATGCTGCTTTCTCCATGGTAAGTTGTTTGCTTGTCAAAATATGTTCCAATATTTCTGTGTGGGTATATTTCACGAAGTTAATTTTTATGATTATTGCTTCATAGATGTTTGTGGGAGCAGTCTCCTCAGCATTTTTGGTATTTGCCGCTCCACTTTTTGGCCTTTATGGTGTGTGGTCAGGCTTGGTTCTCTTCATGGCTCTTCGTGTTGTAGCTGGTTCTGTCAGGTAAAGTGACCTATTACTGTTGCATATATACACACACACAAGTGCGAGCGTGCACTCAAGCACATATTCTTATATGTAATGCATATGGTCAGAGAAAGAGATAGAGTATAGGAAGTGAGAGTATCATCCTGTCCTCTTAGTCTTAGTAGATTTGCTGAGGTTCCATTATTGTTTTTTTGGCTGTGCCTGTTAAGCTATTTTTTGGGTTGAATCCTTCTTGTGTTTACATTTTCAGATTATTATCAAAGAATGGTCCTTGGTGGTTTCTACACAGGGATTTACAAATTGCGGAGGTCAGTAACATGTCCGTTCTTTGTGAATGACTAAAATTTAGTTAATTATATTCCTGTCTTTTATTTTTCTCTCAACTTTTGAATATTTTATTGTTATTATTTTTATCTTTCTGCCCTTGGTTTTGCTTATCTATTTACTTGCTGTATTATATGACGAGAAGTTAAATATTATATTATAATGAATTCCCAGAGTTTTATATCATTAAGAAGTAAGAACTTGAGATGAAATGGATGACGACTCCTTTTTCATAAATGAAACTGGGTCCGTGTATGCATGTTGAAGTGCAGTGCAGAAAATAGAGTGAAATTGATATGTGAATGTAAATCTGACATTTGAATGCCTTCCCAAAAAACTTTTTTCCTTCACAATATTTTACGCACCAAACACATAATTTTCTCGAAAAAATCTTCCACGATGGATTATATTAAATGCTAGTTTAGCAAGATGGGAGGAAGGTAGAAATGTTTTGGGGGTTAAAGTTGGGGACCACATCATACCACAAGTTGAACGGTTTAAGTTTCTTGGATCTATCTTACAAAGTGACGAGGAATTAAGGAGGTTGAAGGGTATACGCATAGGGTTCCAGATGGGTGGATGAAATTGAGAATGCTTTAGGCATAATTTGTGATAGCAACTTGCCTATCAAGTTCAAAGGAAATTCTATCAGATAGCAATAAGACCAATGATGTTCAATGATGCGCAATGAAGTTCCAACAAGAGCTAAAACTAAGTGTTACGGAGATAGGCATGTTGTGCTGGATGAGTGCATAACTGCATATACAAGAAAAATATAAGATTATATTCAAGAGAAAGTAGGAGTAGCACTTTTTGAGAAAATGATAGAAACTTGACTAAGGTGTTTTGGTCATGTGAATCAAATGGAAGATAGTTCAATTAGAAGAGGTGGAGGAAAACCCTGGTAAACTTTAGGTGAAACCATTAAAAAAGACTGGCTCTAAAAGGACTTGTTGAAAATTTGATTTTTGATAAATCCCAATTGCTTTATTTGATCTATGTAGCTGATCCCAGCAAATGGGATAAGGCTTGGTTGTTGTATATCTTCTATGAACCTCACTCTATCCTCAACTTTGGAAGTTTATAGATGAATTTTAACCTGTTTAAAAATGATATTGACTGTAAATTTGAACATGTATGTCATTGCTGATAGCCTGGTGTCCCGTTTCTCAATGTCACTAGAAAGAGCAAAGATAATATTACATGGCATGATCTTGGCTGTGTGCCCATTTATGGACACTTAATTTTTGCTTCTTGTGAGTATAGAGGTGAACTAGGGCATGCCTAATCCCCTTTAATCAGAAAGTGGAAAACTACACTGCTAATTTCTAATTTTTCTCTGTTGATTAATATTATGTGATGACGCTCTTGACATTCTGCATAGATATTTATATCTACTTCTTAGATATTTGGTACCTTAAATTTTGCAACTCATATTTGCAGATGGTCTCTTGAGTCTTAAGATGGAGAAGATGGATAAAACACTGGATGTGAAAATTTTCAGGATGATTCTCTGCATCGGATATTATATTTAGATGTTTAACTTGGGTAGAATTTGGGATTTTCATTTGTGCATGTGTAGAAAATAGGACTTAGAAGCACTTTGTAGGCTCTGGCAATGAAATCAGTCAATTCTCAATATTAGTGTAATTATATGACGTCCATCTATTAAGTACTTGTTACCCATCAATGTTACTCAACGTAAAGGACAACGGTTCAATTTAAAATTTTTATAAACCCAAATTGCACTTCGGCTGTATTTTGATCAAATATTGTATAGATAAGTAGACTGTCCAGGTTTTATAATCCTTGGCCAAAACACCAATGCTCTGAGTAAGAATTATGTTGTATGAAAAATATGGAATGACGACCACATTATTTAGTCGTTGTGTTGCAGACACGACCATTAACAAAGATGTGAATATAAATTGAATTTATACAACGTTTTAAAGCTAGAATGATGCTCCCTTTACATACTTACACACACATATCCTTATATATGTAAAGCTTTTACCACCTAATTACGATTGACTTATCTCATTTTCTGCACAATTATACTCTAATTTTCCTAGTTGTGGAACATGTAAGATGTAGATTTGCAAAATAGTATTTTTCTTAGAACTATATGCATTTGGCACTTGCATATTTCCCAAGTTAAATAATAACAGTGTAACTCAATTGAGATTAGTTCAAGTCGTGCTGAGGTTTGATCTTTTAGCAATACTAATTTCCCCCCACTTTCCTCCTCCACCTAATTGCCTGTGCTTTAGGTAATAACCTGATCTAGAACAAATAAAAAAGGTGTAATAAAAAATGTGATGTAAAAAATGGACGTGTCATTCGTTTCAATCACGTCACACAAAAGGAACAGCAGCCTCTTTTAGATCCATAAGCGTGTCTCATCTCTTTTTCCGTTTCTCAGGACATGATGCACCATGAATGAAGTAGCCAATTTTGTTCTCTCCACCTGAGATTTGAGAGGATGAAAAAGATTTATTTCATTGCCTCGATTCGAAGTCATGGACTTTCGAGACATGTCAGTCAAACATGCTACTTGAGCGTACTCTCACGGCTACTCATCGAGTGAGCATTCACTATTCTTTCAGACCCCGAACCCAACCTTGGAATGCAACAAGTTAGGCACTGCCCTTGCAATCGCAAATTGACTTCTAACGATAGACAGAAACTTGCTATTGTACCATAATGCATCTTCCATTGAGGAGCAAATATCTCCTTACATGACAAAGCCGAGCAAAATTGAATAAAATTGTTCATCTAGTAATAGAGTGGAGAAGAATGTAAGTCAAGCCTTCAACCATTTAAAAAAAAAAAATAGTGAAAGAAACTTATTACAAAAAACCGCCATAGAAATCACCTCCTCCATGCCAAAAGTTTTATTTCCAAAAGATTCTGGCAGCAATGATGGAGAATTAGAGATATATAATCGGTATAGGAAATCTTATACCCATTCAGCTGGTCAACAAGACTTAAGAATGGTAAACGAACACCCATTAATAATTTAGTCGAGGTTGGCAATGACAGCGTCAACAATCTCCTGGGTAGTGCTGTCTCCCCCAAGATCTTTTGTCCTGTACTTGCACTCTGAAATGACACGCTTCACAGCAGTCTCAAGTCTATCAGCAAATGAAGGGAACCGAAGATGCCTCAACATCATGGCGGAGGAGAGAAGCAAAGCAACTGGATTAGCCTTTTTCTGCTCCACCATCTTTTCATTTCCCACATTTCCTGCCGAAGCACCTTGCTCAAAGACAGCATGATCAGCCCCAACGTTGCCTGCAGTCACCACAACTGTTATGCAACAGAACAAAAGCTTTGAACCTCTAAGCAGATGGATAATTAATAATAATCTATTTGTTGCTTCTTCTTCAACTTCATTTTGATATTAGGTAACTGATTGAAAATAATAAAGTTGGCACATTGTTTGTTCGGAGAAAAGGTATGATCCATTCTATACATGTTAACAGAAAGAAAGATTATTGCATATTAGTATTACCTCCAGGCATGACACCAGTGCCTCCGGCAATTCCAGCTGCCGTATTTGCCACTAGATTGCCATAAAGATTAGGAGTGACCTAAGGTAAGATGGAAAACATTTTATTTATTTATTTATTTATTTAGAGTATTGAAAATGTAAAACATTAGAACATGATTCTTCATACCATAACGTCGAACTGCTCGGGTTTAGAGACAAGTTGCATACAGCAATTATCGACAATAATCTCATTGTACTTGATACTAGGATATTTTGTTGCTACTTGTCTGCAAGATTCTAGGAAAAGACCATCTGCGAGTTTCATGATGTTGGCTTTATGGACAGCGGTGACTTTCTTCCTGTTATTTAGGTACGCATACTCGAACGCATATTGTGCAATACGTTCGGAGCAGAACTTGGTCATGACCTAGTTCAAGTTGAACAAACATTAATTGAATTAAAAATTTTGAAATTGAAAGAACAGAATAAAAGAAAAGAAGAATACTAACCTTGAGGCTCTCGACAACGCCAGGAACAACCTCGTGCTCGAGACCTGCGTACTCGCCCTCGGTGTTCTCCCGAACGACAACGATGTCGACGTTGTGGTGGCGCGTGAACAAGCCGGGCAAGTTGAAGCAATTGACGAGGGAAGCGTAAAGATCAAGCTCCTTTCTCAGCTGCACGTTGAGGGAACTCACTCCACCACCCACCGGAGTCCTCAACCCCCCTTTCAAGCACACCTTGTTCTTCCTTATTGACTCCAAAACCTCCTCCGGAACACGCTTCATATCCCCGTGCACCTCGTATCGCTCGAAGTACAACGGAGCGTGCATCGCTTCCATAACTTGCTCCACCGCGTTCGTCACCAGAGGGCCAATTCCGTCCCCCGGTATCAGCGTCACAGCCCGCGGTGCTCCGTCGCCGGGTCTCGGCATATACGTCACATTCCGTCCACTCACATGCTTCGCGAACTTTATCGCCTTTACCAGTGTGCTTCTTCCACCCATTTCCTCCTTCTCCTTCTTTCTGATCCAAAACTTCACCCTTCACAGACTCACTGGAACATATTCCGTTTCCACGGTGCGAGAAATTGATGATATTTTGCAATTTGCAGTGATGCCCCTCTTGTTAATAACACACACTCGCCACCTCACCTCACTGAAGATATTTTCTAAAAGTTTAAAAAAAAAAAAAATTTGCTCTGTCGTGACAGCTTGAGGTGGTTATTATGTTGTGGTGGTGGTGAGTATATGAAATGGTAAAAAAAAATTTAACTGATAACATGATGAAGCAGATTGCGTGCTGGGTACGCAGGTGAATGCTAATGGGCCGTTTCAACAGTGCGGGCTACCGTAACGAGAAGTGATGGGCCGTTTCAACAGTTCGTTATTGGGCCGAATGATCCAAAACAGAAATATTTTATTATTTACGGTAGAGAAAAGAGCGAGGAAGAAATCTGAATCAATGTCGATTGAATTGAAGAACAGATACTGGGTTCTCAGGCATGGGAAGAGCATTCCCAACGAGCGAGGCCTCATTGTTTCATCCATGGTTTGGTTTCTTCTTTATTAATCAATGATCAGATCCATATCCAATCTTACTGGTTATTAATCATTATTGGTTAAATCACAGGAAAATGGCACGCGTCCTGAATTCCAGTTGGCTTCCGATGGTGTTAATCAGGCACAACTCGCTGCAGAATCATTTCAAAAGGTACTTTACTTTAAGCTACTATGATTGGTGCAGTGCTAAGGAATTTGGGTAGTTTGAATTAAGATATGTGTTAGAATTCTCATTCATATATAAAAAAAGTACCTTACTTTTCATTTTTCTAATATTTAATTATATTGTTACAAAAGGATTGTTCGATCAACCTCGCAATTTCACACCCATCTTTGACAATTAATTTCAATTCACCACACCATACCACCTTCTCTATATGTATTGCATTTACAACCAATTTAAGGCTAAGCTAAGTGTTTTATTCTTCGACAGGAACTAGAGGTTAATAATATACCACTTGCTAATGTACGTATTTGCTACTCCCCATTTTCGAGAACAAGCCACACGGCAAAAGTTGTTGCAACTGTGTTGAATCTTCCTTTTGATGGCCCCCAGTGTAAGGTGAGCCTTTCAAATTCAACTTCTGTACTCAGTAGTTTACTTTTGTTAACCGATATGGTACACAAGAAATACCCTTTTACCACTTGTTTCTTAATGTCTTTAGCACTCAGAGTTCACAATTTTTTCATATACATGTATTTAATCTGTTTTAGTTGCTATGCAGGTGATGGAAGATCTTCGAGAACGCTTCTTTGGTCCTTCATTTGAACTTGAGTCGCATGATAAAGTAAGTGATGGTCAATGTCACTTTCTTCAGCTGTGTTGGCACTTCACCTAGAACTTTTTTCAAAAAGAAAAAAAAAGATTTGGAAATTGAAGGACTTTTAATTTAGTCTCTGCAACATATTTGGTTCTAGAGATATTGGATGTTCAGAACATTAGTCAAGTTCTGGTTAAGACCTTTCAGTACCACTATTTAAATGTTCTGGTGCATATAAGTATTCTCCAACCAACTGTAGTTTGGGAAACTCATTGATTTTATCTTTCATTTCATCAACAGTATGAACAGATTTGGGATATAGATATAAAGGATCCACTTGTTGGGCCAGAGGGAGGGGAAAGTGTTAAGGATGTTGCCTGTAGACTTGCAAGAGCAGTGACCATCATGGAATCAGAATTTGAAGGGTAGTGATTTTTGTCTTAAACATTCTTGTTTTTTTTAGCACAAACCAGTGTAACAAATCTGTTGGAGGCCTGCAGTTATTTCAAGCTACCAAAAGACACTTTGAAATGCAAATGCATTCAAAATTTTAAGAACTAAATTTTCTATTCTAGCTTGTGATCTAACGGAGCAGGTCTTCCATCTACAGTTACAAAATATTATTCACCATCGGGATGTTCTTATTTCTCAAAGTATGCTTTTTTTGGTATTTTCATTCATATTCCATCAGCTAATATAATTCTGTTCCACATCCTGCAGATGTGCAATTTTGGTTGTCAGCCATGGGGATCCCCTGCAAATCTTTCAGACAATTCTGCATGCAGCTAATCAGCACAAGGAACCCACTTATAATGACTTAGTATCGATACTAGAGGCAGTTCAGGTGGCATCGATCTTGTCCCAGCACCGTAGATATTCACTGGAAACCGGAGAACTCAGGTGGGTCATTTGAGATTTGAGGTCTACGATTTGGATCCCCTATTGTTGCTAAAACGCAAAAGGATAGTAGGCTTATAAAAAAAATAATGAGAGACCACAAAACAGCACCCCCGCTATTTAGGAATTGGGATCTAAATCCGTTTTGGTTTCCCCAATTCCATTGATTAGTTTATTATCGTATTCAAAACTTTTTTGGGAGTATTTAGCAAATAATTTGCTGGTGGAGATGCTGACTTTTTTGTGGGAAAACAAATTGCTGTTTATCATATTCAAATGCTTATATATTGGGTTTTGTGTGAAAGATGAGTTTCCATCTATGTACAACCTGAAATGGTATAAACTTCTCAATCTCTAAAAATAATTACTTTCTTTTCTATTTTCTTGTCGTATTGGACAGGAACCACACAACACTGCTGTTATTTTTATTACAGATGAAGTATAACTCTGTAGCAGCTTCCATCCAATGTCTTCTTGATAAATCACTTGTATTCGCATTTCTGAGAAAAATCCGAAGTCATTCTATTCTGATGTCTTATGAAAAAAAGATCCTAACGACTGGAAATTGAGAAAACGTAAAATGGAAACGGACATGTTATATTTAACATGATCAACATAACATATTGGTGTCCTCTCCTTAGACTCGAGTTAACACAACGGTAATCTGTTTTATTCTCTATCGCTTTTGTTTTTTAAGTCGTTCCCTATTTATTAAAAGATCCTCAACCACATAATTCACTGCGTTTCTCGTGGATGTTGATGGCATAATCATTTCAGGGGACAATATCTGGTAGGGAAATATTTTTAGTATTCCCGAGAGCAGTCGTATATCACTTAAAAAAAAGTAACCTGTCTAATACCATTTATACTATCCTTCCTTTATGATTAATGCCATATAAATTTCCCTTTTTACTACTTGAGTACCTACTGGAAGCACTTAAAATATGCTCATTCAAGAGATTAAAGATGCTAATCAGTTGTTAGACTGTTCTTTCAAGATTAAGGACCCGCGATATCCAAATTATTTCTATGTTTTGAGATTGCTCCATCCTCCAAGGGCATTTCCATTTTCCAAAGGAGATATATTCTAGAACTGTTGCAAGATACTTGGATGCTTGCATGTAAATCTGATTTCAAACCCATGGTTATTAAACTCAAATTGCAGAGGGATAACGGTGCTTCGTACTAGATATTTCCTCCTACTACAAGTTAATTGGAGACTGCTTTATCTCACCAACACATGAACTGACATTAGCTTTGCTGTTAATCAGCTTAGTCAATGTCTTGCCAATCCCATGCAGTACCATTTCAGATTTTTTTTTACAAGCTACGAATGCTCAATATCCATTCTCCAGGTTGAGGGGGTGTTTACAGTTTACACATTGCTTATTATGTATTGAACTTGTATGGCTACTTGAAGATGTATAGTAGTTTGTATTGTACAATTACGGTGTTAATTAGTTGTTAGAATCGATTATGTTTGCCGTCAGAATTGTTATTTGAGTTAATTAGGTAACTGTCTCCAGGAGCTTGTATATAAGCCAATCTGATACTGTGATACATTGGAACAGTGAATGATCAATGAGTTCATCCAATTTTTTTCTCGATCTCTCTTTTCTCAAAATCCCAACACATAAGAAAACAAGCGGCTCACTGATTACAAAAATAATGGTATTTTATTATATTTACAATAATAACTAAAATTGACTTAGGAAACATTAAAGTTTTTATTCTAATTTAAGATTTGTGTTTTTTTTATTATCTTAATTTCGTATGTTATATCTTAATCGTAATCTATTCAAAAAAAATTAGAATTTGTCATATGACTCATATCTACATATTGGTGTCCTGTGATGTCCATATCCAATTAGTGTACCCGTGCTTCCTAGACCAAAACCCAACCAACCTCTTCCCTGCGAAGCCCATGGGATTAAATTTTTTCAATGGGTTCATCCCAATCCTAGGACATATCAATATTCAATACCGGTGGCACACTGATTAGATAAATAATGATATTTATTATACTTATGATTTTGACCCATATTAAGCGGGATAAAGGATCCAGTCTAATAACAACCTAAAAGACCTAATGATAAAGACTTAATAAATAAGAAAGTATGTATATCCCGTACTCATGTAATTGACTTATAACTGAACTAACAACAACATAGAACTCATAAGCCTTCTCCAGAGTCAATGACCGAACTCTAAAAGATAAGCACAAGGCTCCAACTAAGTTTATATATCATAGCTCGCCAACACATAATCTGCAAACAAGATAGATTGACAAAGTCACCTCAATCCACCAATGAGAGTGAATGTTGTCATACTACGACGATACAAACAGGTCGTGTCGCTATTATATAAAGAGGACTCAAAATCAAGATATAATCATCTTTTCACCCATTCAAATAATGACTTGAGTGTGAATATCTTACAAGTACCTCCTCCATTAGTCCCGGATAAACATCTCTCCAACAATAGTGCGACCATCCAGCATAATCATCCTGCCTCAAAGCTCAACCATATCCCATTGCAGTCTCACTTCAAGCATCACTTAAACTAGATTTAGGGCTCATTTGAATGAGTTTTTTTCAGTTAAAAGTTACTTTAAAAAAAAACACTTATTGTAAAGTGCATTTGGATGACTGCTTTTAAAAAAAACATAAGTCATAAAAAAAGTAAAAAACCTGCTTTTTTTTAGAAGTTAAAAATTTTTGCTTCTCAAAAAAATAAAAGTCAAAAGTCAATTTTTTTTCAAAAAATTATTTTTTTAAAATCTAAATAATTTTAACTTTTATAAAAAGTACTTTTAAAATCAGCAAGGCATAAAAATAACTTTTTTTAAAAGGTAATCCAAACACACTCTTAATGGTGTGTAGTTAGGTCCAACATTTCTTGGACTAATCAACTTGTAATAATCAAGGTTGACTTAGGAAACATTAATGTTTTTGTTCTAATTTAAAAATTGTGTTTTTTTATTTGAAATAACTATATTAATTTTATGTCATATCTTAATCGTTACGCATTCAAAAATTTATTCTATCTTAATCCGTTTTGGTTGCTCCTCCTATTCCAGTCATCGGTTTATTATCGCATCCAATTCTTTTTGGCAAATAATTTGCTGATATAGATGCTGACCTTTTTCGGGAAAACAGATTGCATTTTATCATATTCAGATGATCATATATTGAATGTTGATTGGATTTAGTGTGAAAGAGGAGTTTCATCCATGTCCAACCTTTTTAATCAGTAAAAACTATTACTTCGTTAGCTATTTTCTTGTCGTACTGGCCAGTAACCACTCAACACAGCAATTACTTTCTTTTCTATTAAAAATGCGTTGTCGTATTGGCCCGTATACTCTTTTTTTATTTGGTAAATAGCCCGTATACTATTTAATATAGATGTTAATTTTATTTTATTTTATTTTTTTCCGTAATCCAAAAAAAAAATAGATGTTAATTTTATTTTATTTTTTAATTACACGAGGAAAAAGAAGAAGAAAGTAGAAACCGCCAATTCAAAGTGTGAGAGAAGTTGCAGTAACCGCTCCTCCGGTGAGGGGTGTACATAAGCCGTGCGCCTCCATTGGAAGAAGGTTTTGGTTTATTTGAGCCATGACGGATTCTGATTCTCGCGACACAGAAACACAAAACCAACATTATCATGATCATCATCATCAACAACAACAACAACATCCATATGTGGTTGCTGCTTCTTCCTCTTCTTGTTCTCGTAACCCACGAAAGAAGAGAACCAAAATGGAAGAAGGGTTGAAAACCAAGAGACCAGACCCTAGTGCTCCTAAGATCACCCGTCCCTGCACCGAATGTGGCAAGAAATTCTGGTCCTGGAAGGCTCTGTTTGGCCACATGCGATGCCATCCAGAGCGTCAGTGGAGAGGGATTAACCCACCCCCCAATTTAAAACGACAACAACATCATCATCAACAACAACAACAAATGACTCAAGAAGACCACGATGTTGCTGCTTGTCTTCTTTTACTTGCAAATGGAAAGGTTAAGGAAGATACTGTGGATTCACCGAGTCTAAGCATTTTCGAATGCTCAAGTTGCAACAAAGTGTTTGGATCACACCAGGCTCTTGGAGGACACAGGGCTAGTCACAAGAATGTCAAAGGCTGTTTCGCCAATGCCATAACAACCAGGTTAGTTACTGACGACGACCACCACAACCACATCAACATGATGATGCTTCACGGCGGTGCAGGTACAACAACCACCACCACAACAACAACCACCACTACTAATAGCATAGGGGAAGAGCCAGATGACAGCGTGGGTCACAAATGTAGCATTTGTCTGAGGGTGTTTCCAACAGGACCAGCACTTGGTGGTCACAAGAGGTGTCATTGGGAGAAAGGGGAGAATGTGATTGAACCATCACACAGGTCTGTTGACTTGAATTTTCCTCCTCCTTCTCCTTCTCCTTCTCTTCCTCTTCCTCTTCCTCTTGATGATCATTGCCCTTCTTCTCCTCTCACTCTGGATTTGAGGTTGGGACTTTAGTCATCATAACCAACTTCACAGCTCATTGAATTTGCTATATTTTGTATCTTTAGGTTAATTGGTAATTGACTATGCCTCTCTATTGCCTAACACATAACTGGTTACGTTACCTTCTTTTACACAACATTCATTGACTATTCATCATTCCTTGTCTTTAATTACTTACTGATGAACTTTCAATGTTAATCTGTTAGCCTCTCCCCTGCTCTTTACTTTCTTTTTTATATGTATGCAATAATGTGTTTGTGGAATTAATGCTCTGTGGCATTAATTAAGCCATTCTCTGTTGCTTTTATTTTGTTATGGACAAATATTATGATTGCTTCTTATGATGATAATATTATATTATAAATATATAAATTGATAAATTAAGAATACTTAATAATACATCTTATTTCATATCACATTTTCTAATTAGAACTCATTTGTTTTCTCGATTTTATTCTATTTTCAAATATTGCCCATACTGTTTCCAACAAATATAACCTAATCAAGAATAAAAAGGATGATTTATTCATGTTACATAAGTTTTTTTCTTCACCAGATGGAAGGTTTGTTGGATTTTTTGTGGTACAAACAAGAAGTTTTTTTTTGATTAAAAGGTCAAAGAAAATAGAAATAATAATAATAATAAAAAACATTATGTACAACATAGTATAGGGATACCACAGCTAGAATAGGACAGTTTTCATATGCTTTTGAATACTGGACATTTTTAGAGGAATTTCTTTTTTTCTTCTTCTCCCTCTCCCTCTCCCTCCTCTTTCCCTCTCTACTTTTTTGTGTCTTGGGGGACCAATGGGCCGGGAGCCCTACATTTTCTCTCATCTTCAGATGGTCCAATACGGGTTATTTAGGTAAGCCTCAACAAATAATATCACGTTAGAATGATTAGACCTAACTAAATCAACCCCAAAATTTAGCTCATGTGAATGCTCAAGCATTACAAAGAGTATTTATTATATGTCAGTTTACACTACCAATCTAAGTTCTAGTGATAAAAACACAATTTGAGACACTAAAAAAATCTAATCCACATTCTTATTAATCTATAAATATCTTATTTGTTATTTGTATTGATATAACCTTAACTTGCTTGGACAATAAAAAGAAATAATATATACGGATAGACAGGAGCCCGTGGTTATCCAACACAAAATAAAATAAGGGGTTTATGGTTAATAATATCTAAAATATATGCATAATAAGCATATATAGCCTTAAAGGATTTAGTCAAACTAGCTAATAGTGTCTATAACATCCAAAATATTGACAAATTATAATGTATCATACTATTACTATGTAGTAAATCTAATAACGAATATCAAATTTCACTCCACCATCACATTCTCATTATCTTTCTCACAAAAGGACATTTTTGGGGGATCTTAAACTCCCGAAGAATTTTTTGAATTGTTAATTATGAGAAAATTTTATAACTACGTCAATTTCCTCTTCCTCAGTTAATTCCAATTTCTTTCTTCTTCTTTTTAACAAAGTCAATCCCAATTTTTTAACCTTTTTAACAAAGTTCTTTTCGAAGGATCCAGTATTTTGGCTGCTAACTCTTCAAAATCAGCTTAAAACTTTCAACGAAAACATGTTGAGAAAGGCGTTGGCGCTTAAGAGGTGATCCAATATGTTCAGTCCTAACTAAATTTCAATATAGAAGCAAGTAAATTGCAAGGCTATTGAAGCCAATCATCACCATCATAAATTTAATTGTCACCCATTTTCTTTTTCAGTACATCAGCAGTTTTAGCTCTATGATGGTTTGTGCAATCCTTGCCGAAAATACCTTGCAAACTCAAAAATTTTAAACTCTTTATTGACATAGTTGTCAACTTTAGCATACTTTTGCAAGTCAAAAAATAAAACTTACTAATTAAATAAAAATAACAAATTAAAGCACTTTACAAATTAATAAATTAAGCACCTCCAAATATTGGCCTAGGACTTAATTGCTACCAAGCATGATATATTTTCTTGTACGTTATGCATTTAAATGTTAAGTAAGGATTGAGTTATGTTTTAATTTACGTTAATTAATGAAATAAAAAGTGTTTGTCATTTTAATTGACATAAAGTTATGTCATTTTAAGAGAGAGATAGACACAAAAAAATATTTTTTTATTTAAATTTTAAATTAAAAAAAAAACCACCCACTTTCTCTCCCTTGATTTTCATTCCTTGTGTCTATCTCTCTCTTAAAATGACATAACTTATGTCATTTAAAATAACAAACACCAAACTCATTAATGAAATATGAGGTGAGGGAGCCCATTGATTAATTGGTAATACAACCATAATTATCAATTAGAAATTGGGGTTTGCATTTGTCATTTAACATGACACAACAAACTTTCCTACACACACGACATTTTGTGGGCCCCACACTTTTTGAAGAAAAAAAAAAACTACGCACGCAAAACGAATCTCTATAACATTACACAATCACTTTTCCTACAACATAACTCTTATAAAACCCTTAGAAATTAGGATAAAACCCAACGCATTTACACTGTTAAGTGTGATATGATTAATAGATGCTTGAGAAGTTGGTATTCCTTCCAAGCAGGCTTTGGGCCAGAAGGTGGATGTGGGACTGGACAACTTTAAAACTGGTTTATAGTTACAGAGTCCACAAGATAAAAAAACGTACATACTCCCAACCCAAGATTATTATATTATAATAGTTTAGGGAGGAGACTTTTCAAGAGGGTCAAGGGAACCGGTCCATTAGTATGTATTGGGCCATTGGCTGCGAGATCTGATATTACTGAATTTTAAAGATATATTGCGATCATTCCGTGTCTTATTTCAGGTACTGTTTAAGATGCACCCCATAAAAAAAAATGTTCCTACCTGAAAACAGAGACCAAAATCAAAGCCCCAATCTACTTTTTACCTTCACCAAATTAAACCACCGTTCCCCACCTGAGAAACAGAAACCAACCACCATTTATCCAAGAATCCACGGTAAAATTCACTCTTATTCACTTTTGTTCTTAACTATCCACAAATTAATTTAGGCCGCCACTTGTGAAAGTTTTATATATTCTTATTTCTGATAATCACAAGAATGACGCATCACTTAATGTGCAAAATGATGTACTTTAGAATCAATCTATTTATTGTTATATATAAAAGCTGAAGCAATGCATGGAGGATATATATCAGCTCATGAATAATGAGTCTTATCCTATAGACAAACGAATTCCTTGTTTTTGAAGGGCCAAGATTGAGTATCTGATTTGGTAATATAGATCTGATTCGCATGTACTTAATTGTTGTTAATTAGTCTACCTGCCCATCTCATGTCCCTTACAATATTCTGGATTTTTTTTAATTAAAATGAAAAAGAATAAGATATAATCAAAGAAGAAGAAAAAAATTGAAATCAAGCTCGTAGACCAAGTTTTCTTCTTACAAATAAAATACACAGGAGAGGATCTCCATTGCAGATGTAATGTAGATTCATTAATATCTAACGTGGGCCCCTTTAAAAGTTCTATAGATCGATTATGGAAAAACCAAAAAACCATTGATATTTACGAGCCATTAATAATTAAATAGAGATGTCTTAGATATAATTTATCAGCCATTTTGGTTTGTTATTTTCTTTATGGATCTTGGTTTCAATCTTTAGATCATTGCACATACATAGAGGTTTACTTTATTACATTTTATGTTTTATTTTTTTTAATTGAAAACTTGCTTAAATCAAAAGAAATTTTTTGGGGCTTTTAATTGGTACAATATTTATTTAAGTGTGGTGCTATTAGAGCATACATAAATGCTCGAGCTATTCACTGTGGTAAAGCTTCATCAGTTTATATAGCTTCTTAAAAACAAAAAAGATTCTCACATAAAATTGGTTCCTGACCAATACATGAAGTTTTGGTTCGATTATTTCATAGCAGCACCCTTTATTTAATACATCAAAGATAGTTGAAGAAGCGACTAAACCAAACATATATTAAATAACTAGAATTCGGAAAATAAATAGTAATTGATTTGATTCAATGGCGTTGTTGCAGGTTGGAGCAATAATAATAATTATTTCATGTGATGGCAAGATGCGACTATTCAACTGTTATTGCTAAAGGAAAAGAGCAATCAATCAATCAAAAGAAAAGAAAAGACAATTGTGGTAACATCTCTATAAGATATGGAAATCCAAAACATAGCAAAACTGTATCTATGATTTAATGTGAGAATCTAAAACATTACGATTGCCTATCTCATAACCATGCATTCTTATATAACTCAAGCAGATCTTGTTAAAATTGATTGCCGGCATACTTTAGTTTAATTTTGTTTCCTGTTGATCAGACATGTTGCATTGCTATGGAAAGTAATTTTCATCATTATTTAAATACTAAACTAAAATTATGTGTCATGTCAAATCTATAGTTTCTAGAGCCTAATCTATATTGCGATATGAGGGAATTTGGAACTCGAGGAGAAACAAGTCAAGGAGAAGATCCCAATGAACCTTGCAAGCACCTTCCCCAGCTGGTCTACAAGCATGTCATTATTTTAATTTTCTTGCTTTGACACATGCACATGACTTAGACCTTATGGCACGAAATATGTAATCATGTATTCTGATGAGAAATGTAACGTATATATGAAGAACGTTTGTGTACTTGTGTTGAGGCAGATACAAGTGAGGTCGATTCAATTCAAACATGAGATTCCCATCACTTTTATTCGTAATTATTTTATACATAAGACTTTGAGACATGCTTTCGCACTCTATGTGTGAAGTGTAACTAAAAAAATGCCTTTTGAAAGTTTCTGTAAAATGTATGACACCTCTTAATGTTAAGTTAAATTTTACTTAAAATTATTTTGATATCAAAACATATGTACTTATTTAACAAACGTAACTAGAAAAAGTAATATATTTCTTTTCTAAATGTTGTGATTGATTACCTGCCAAATGTTTGAATTTTTAGAAGGATAAAATGCACAAAAACATTTCAATTTTTATTTTGTTAGAAAGAGTATCTTTAGGATATCTTTATTATTGTTGGAAATAATATCTTTAGGATATCTTTATTATTTATAAAGATTTATTTTCTCATTTTATTAGGATTTAGGTTAGATATAGGCTAAGCCCATTAGTATTTCTTTATATATTGTATTCTCCTTAATCAATTCAATATACAAATTTATTCTATGTTCCTTTCGTCTCTTGTTATTTTACATATTTTATTTTTGTGATTGTATTTTGTCCCCTTTCTTACTTCTAATTAGGAATTTAATGAGAGAAATGAAATAAAGTAGTTGTCAAAAATATTTTTAGAAAGACTAAATTATATATAAAAAATGTCTTGATATACAAGCATTAACTAATTAGTTAATTCGATAATAATTGAATTGCTCATGGGCAAAATTGTGGTTATTAATTTAAAAAAAGGTGAAAAGTAGGGTCTGTTGATCTAATTAACTACTAAAATATTGGAGGCATGACTAAAATATTTGAACCTAAACAGTTGCGAATCAGCTAAAGTTAATGGGGTCAGAAAAAACAAGTTTTTTAAGTTCAGCAATAGCGTTCTTACCTCATTAACAAGTTATTCCAATTCTTAACATCATTATCAACTTATATTATTATTTTTATTTCTTTATCGGTTGATGGACGTACTATTCAACTTAATTCCATTTGAGCATATAGTTGGATTTACATATGGGTGGCTCTTGCAAGAAGGGTTGGTAAAAATGAACCAATCGTCGGTTAGTTTGTGACCCGTCAAAAATAAGTCGGATTGAATTGGTAAAAATAAGATGTCAACCCGAGTTAACTTGACCTGAGCCAGCGCGAGAAAAAATGAGTCAACCCACAAGTCAAATGAGTCAGTTCGTGGGTTAAGTTTTTTTTTTTTAAATACAAAATATAATATTAAAAAAGGACAAAACCCACACACGTTGTCATCGTCTTTCTTCTTTCTCTAAACCTAAGTCCCTAATCTTCTCACATTGCTACCATTTTGATTCTGTCTCTCACTCAGAAATCGAGACGCAACCATCAGCCACCACCATCCGCGTTTTGTCAGCCCCTGGCTTCATCGCCTTAACTGCTCAGTCTTGGCCTCAGTTCTTGCATTGAAAGCTTCTTGTATTCTCGATTTTTTTGCTTCTCATTTTGTAACCCATTTCTATTTTGCTTTTTTTATAAACTATTATGTAAGACAATTGTATTGTTTAAGCGAATGGAAGCCACATAGCTGGTGCATTAATACTACATGTTCATTTAAATAGGCTAAAAACGAGCAAATCACGAGTCATTTTTGAGCCAACCTGCGAGCTAATTTTCGAGTCGACCTGCGAGCCATTTTTTCAAGCCAGCCTAGAGCCATATTTTTTAGGCAACCCTAATTCGGCCTAATTCGGGTCGAGTTTTCTAGCTCTTTTTTTTTTCGAGTCAACCCTAATCTGACTTGTTTTTTTTTAGGTTGCACGTAATTAATTTGGGCCAGGTCGAGCCGGGTTGACTCGTTTTGCCAACCCTACTTCCAAGTCCTAAGACTATTTTCTATATTTTGAAAGCTCGAATAATTCATGACCTTTAATTAAGAAAAATAAATTATTTATCATTTGAATCAATGGTTATTGATAAATTATTTCCTTTTACTCATATTAATAGAAAAATATCTTGTTTATAAGAGAAAACAATATAAATTATTATTGAAGGGCCTATTATATAATTGGTGCTAGATGTTTATCAATCCCATATCAAAATTGTTTGACTCTTTCTATCATGCATCCATTTTTCCAAAAAATTAAATTGTTTGATGAAGGCACGTGAATATTAAAAATTAGATTTCTCTACATGCCTCTCACACGAGACTCCTTATTTTCATAGACCCTCCTTACTTTTTTTTTATTTTTTATTATCTTGTGCTAATATTTTAATTTTTTTTAGAAAAATGAAAATGATTAAACTTTACATGACTTTACTAATCAACTCTCCTAAAAATTTAAACCACGTGATCTCTTTTATTATATCTATTACACTTTCTCTCTTATAATAAGAGTATTTATTGTTAATGAATAAATAGAGAGAATCCCTATCTCATGATCCTTGCTTATCGAAATTTAACTGAATATAAACCTTTGAGGGAATTCAAGTCCCCAAAAAAAAAAAAGCGAAGGAGAAATTAAATAGTATAGAAATTATGGGAGGAGGAAAACAAGTGGATGTCTAACTTTCAGTTCAAAAATCCACCGCATATGACTGGGTTTAAACGTCATAGAATGAAAATGATTGGTTGGGTGTCAAATCTTTCAAAGGTGCAAATGGAGGGGTCAACCTCAAAAAGGATATCATCATTAAAAGCATACAATTAGTGGACCACGATTAGTGCTTTAATACAAAAAACTTAGGTGCAAAAACACGTAGGCATAATTCCTAATATAGCATCATCTTGTTGGTCCCCGAATCCACATTCCAATTACTTTAATTGGACACAGGTAATCAGCAATTCGCCGCTTAGAATTTCTACATCAAATGACATACATCGGGGAAAGAGGTTCTATCAACAAAGAAGAAGAATAATGTAAATATTGATATACTGTTCTCTCTTATTTCTATGGTTCAGCATCAAACTTTAATTTTTAGTCTTAGGTTCGTATTAATTAACATTTTATTTCGTTTTCAATGACTAACCCATTATTGTATAATATTAAATCACTTTCTGCTAACATTAACATATAAAAATAAATAAATCATTGAAAATGATAGACTGCGACACAACTCATGATCATGGCCTGATAATAGAGGACTAAATTATTGTTTATCTAATAAATGAGTAAGTGATAACCATTTGATAATTTAAATGTTATTGGCTTGAAGATTGTTGATGCAAAGATCTGATTATCTTGATGCCAAACTTGCCGGCCAAAGATTTTAGGGGTTTTGACAATTCATTTATGGAAAATGCATTTGTCATATTACATGACAAATGAATACTTGTTATGTTAAGAAAAAGACAAATTATATAATATTAAAAAAGTAAGAGGACACATTATTCAATGAATTCATCTTGTTTTTTCTTAACAAAACAACTATTCATTTGTCATGTAACATGACAAATGCATTCCCCTTCATTTATTCAATTAAACAAATGCATATTGCTTTGAAAATATAATAAGTTTGTTGAGCAAGAAAATCATAAAAAAATATTATTTCTTAAATTTGATAAAATCATCATTAAAAATATTTAAAATCATGAATTAATAAAATTAGAATAATGACTATTTAAATTTTATATTATAAAGAGTTCAAATTTAATGTTGTATTGGTTTTGTATTATGCTATATTATAACAATGTATTATCACAGTTTTTCTTTTCTTTTAAAAAAAGAGTTAGTACATTATTAAAAAAATGCATTTTTTAAAAAGTTATCGTGATATTTGTTTTTAAATAATTTAGTTATATATATGACCGGATATAGAATAAGTAAAAATGTAATGCATATGATTATATGAAGCATCTATCACAACATATCTTAAAAATTGATTGATATTTCTATAAGAGTAGCGGAAAAAAGATCATAAAAGAAAACAATCCATTACAGATTTTATGATTGTTACCATAAAAATCTTATCAACGACCATGCATAAAATAATAACAACTATTTTTAACAAACAAAAGTGAATAACCATAACATTTTGTTAAACGATCCTTGATATATATATATATATATATATATATATATATATATATATATATATATATATATATATATATATATATATATGAGATTTATTAATCTACTACAGTAGGAGATGACTTACCTCATGTTATAGAAATAAATCAAGTAGGTCCCACTATTTTCTAAAAAAATCAAAAAAAGAAAAAGGAATGGCACGGTTTTTTATGTCTCACTTGCATAAGAGAATTCTCTTCATCAACATAAGATAATTTAAACCATATATATATAAGGATCCGTTTACAATTTTTTTTTACAAATTACACTAAGTATGACCACTCATACACTCTTGATTAGTAAATATAATTTTTCCCTATATATATAGGGATTTACATTTCTGCAGCTGCTATACGTGGAGCAATCAAATACCTGCAATATATATACTTGAAATCATTAAAAGTGGATAATCATAACCATACAAATGATGAAAGCATTAAATGTAGAGAATCATAACCATACATATGACGTTGCTGTACGTAAATCGGCTGCAGAAATGATTTTACCATATATATGTGTGTGGAAAATTATACTCTTATGTTACATAAGATCCATCTCTTATGTTACACTCACATAAAAAGATGTGCCTCTTTTTTTTTTCTTTTTTTAAAAATTGGTGGGCCCCACTTAATTTCTTTAGTCACTTGGGATAAGCTTATGTATTATGGATAGTACATAATTATAATGTTAAAGTTATTTTTTTTTTCTCTCCAATCACTTTTTAGAACATGTCTGCTCACGTGGAGAGAGAAATATTTTTAACATTATAACTATGTATTACGAGTAGTACATAGTTAAAAGGGATAACTTGAGATAAACTTATATCAAATAGTTGGAGAAATATTTTTTCAGATATATATATATATATATATATATATATATAGAGAGAGAGAGAGAGAGAGAGAGAGAGATATGATCATTTAAAATCAGTGTCAAATTTAAAATTTGACACCTCATCTGATAGCCATTAGATCAAAAAAGATCAATGGTGTCACATGCTTACAAATCAGAGCCATCTGATAGCCATTTTACACCAGTGTAAGTTACACTCTTAATCTTGTCCGTTGATCCCACTTATATCTAAGGGCTCTAATTTTTTTAGTAAATTGAGCCATTAGATACAAGTGGATCAATGATCAAGATTGAGAGTAAGACTTCTAACTTTTACACCGGTGTAAGAATATTCTATCCATATATATATATATATATATATATATATATATATATATAGGGATATATTTTTCTTATGTTGTAGGAAAAGAATTACCTCATGTTGTAGAAATAAAAGTATAAGTGGGATCCACATGTAAGAGGAGAGAGAAAAAAAAAGTGGTGGGACCCAACCCCTTTTTGTGTGTGTAGGAGAGATGTTTATCTCATGTAAAATGAGATAAACATAACCCATATATATATATATGGAAAAAGTGTGTGTCATTCTAAAGGATGTAAAATTGTGTCATTTTAAGAGAGAGAAAAAGATAGATAAATGAGGAGAGAGAGTTGACAAAAAAATAAAGGTGTGGGTCCCACCTCTTTGTGAGAGTGAAATAATATAAGTTGTGTCATTTAAAAGGATAAACAATTTTTCATATATATATATATATATATATATATATATATATATATATATATATATTTGAGTTTTCTGAGGCATACTTACTTCATGTTAAGGCTAGCAAGTAGCAACTCACGGTAACGGGGCGACTACATGAATAGTAAATATTCAATATTTTAATTTGTATTATACAATTTCTTATTAAAATTAAAAATATTATATGAGAAAGGTATTTCTTCAGACACTGGAGATAAAGTTATCTCAATGAGCTCAAAACGACGTCATTTTGGGTTATAAGATTAAAAAATTATAATAATAAAGACTAATATAACCCTACAATATATTAAAATAGAAAAAAAATTCTGCATTTATTGCAGATAAGTTATATGCATTTACTCTCAAAACGACGTCGTTTTGAGATTGAAAAATTGAAAAATTATAATTATAAAGACTATAATAACCCTGAAATAAATTAAAATTACAAAAATATCATGATTTTCGTCCCAAAACGACGTTGTATTGGGCTTACTGCAGATAACTTAGCTGCAGTAACTGCAGAAAAAGCAAACCCATATTAAAATTATAAAAATACCTTGATTTCCATCCCAAAAAGACGTCGTTTTGGACTCACCGAAGATAACTTATCTACATTGACTGGAGAAATCTTTTACCCATATTATATTTATGTAATATTAAAAATAAAAGAAATGAGTGTAATAAGTATAATTAAGTGAATTATATTTTTAATTTTAATGGGTATTCTACTAAATGGTGAGTAATACAATAAGGGAAAAGTTTTTCTCCACCGAAAATAAAATTATCTTCAATAAGCTTAAAACGATATCGTTTTGAGATTATAAGATTAAAAAATTATAATGACAAAGACTAATATAACTTTGCAATATATTAGAATTACAAAAATACATTAATTTCTATCTCAAAACGACGTTATTTTAGACCCACTGAAGATAACTTATTTTCATTGACCAGATAAATCTCTTACCCATACAATAATAATGATGAAATTATTTTCATTGAGTGCTGTAGTGCGGATCCAGGAAATATATTCTCTGTGAATCTTTTGTAATGATTCTTAAGGATTTCAAAGTGTGGATTAGCCAAAGTACAACGCTAAATTAAAAATAAAGATGTACTTTAACCAAAATAACTGGAACTAACAAATACATTAAAAAAAAAAGAACTGCTGAGAATTATGCTTTTGAAAATAATTTATTTCAATTATTTGTTATTTCAAAAGCTTAAAAGTATATATTTTTTAAACTTTATCATAATTATTTTACTTTTGTTAAGTACAAAATTATTAATAAATTAAAATGATAATTTAATTAAGAACTTAATATTTCAAATATTATAGGTAATAAATTTATCTCCTACACGGCTATACACATAAAAATATATAAACTCCACATTTTTTCTTTTTCTTTCTTCTTTCTTCTCTTCAAATGATCCTACATTGACCCATATATTTTATATATATTGGAGATAAATTGAGATAATTTATCTCTAACAATATGATAAATATTAAACACTTTAAATAAATAAATAAAAATTTAAGGAAAATTTATTACTTTTTGATTTTTATACAAAAGTATTAAATAATTATGAATTTAAAATAAAAAGTACTTGTTTAGGCTAAGTTTGGCTCGGTGTGGCTTACCGGAGCATCGAAAGGCAATTTAAGACAAAAAAGTCACCTTAACATTATTTTTTACCGCAATTCGAGAAAGTGACCCCACAAAATTATTCATTATTTTAGTTATTTTGGGTTGTGAGTGGAAAGTCTCAACCTTAGAGAAACCTGTCACGTATTTATTGGATGCTTTAAGGAAAAGGAATTTCATTATAAAATAACCGTCCATTTACTCAATATACTATCAACAGTAACTATTCACACTTTTCCCCATCAATCATTTTAATTATTATATATTATATTCTCTTTCGAACTTCGACTAATATAAGGTTTCCCTTTTGGGACTATAAAGTAGTACTTTTAAAAGTAAAATTGCTTGAATCATACTTTTTTTTGATGAATAATACTTGATACATACTTGGTGAGGGTTAATCACATTATATTAAATATAGGCTATAAAGTTATAAAATAATAATGTAAAAAGTAAAATAAAATAACTATAATTAAAGGATTTATTTTTTCTACGGTCAATGTAGATAACTTATTTATATTGAGCTCAAAATAATGTCAATTTAAGGCAAAAATCAAGATATTTTTATAATTATAATTTATTTCAAGATTATAATAGTCTTTTTTATTATAATTTTTTAATCCAAAATGACATTCTTTTGGAAGAAATGTAGATTATATTCATTGTAGAATAATGTTACTGTTACATTCATTGTAAAAATATTAAAACCATAATTAAATCATAAAAGTTATTAAAATGTAAAGTAATATGTGCATGAATGTAATAGTAACATTATTCTTGCTTCTGTTTTATTGCATTTTTTAAAATAGACTAATTACATAATTTAATAGTAGTTTATTAATTTCAGTTTGAGTGTAAAAAATCTAATACAATTATCTAAATTTAATTAAATAGCTAATATAATTGTTTGAAATTATATATTTATATTATATAAATTACTAAACAAAATAAAAATATATTGCTAATAATTAGGTATTTTTAGTTTTAAAAATCGATCTGTTTTTCCTGTGATATAGATTTTTTTTTCAAATTATAAACAATACCATTAGTTAGTATTTTTTTCCCTCAATTATTTTAAGCGAAACAGTGAATTTCTAACGTTACTAAAGAAATTAAGATCACATTACAGTTTGCGCAATAAAGATCTACAATTTCACATTCTTTTTATGCACTGAATTATTTTATTATTATTATTATTATGAAAATCTTTTTCTCTTTTGTTATATTCGGACTCGTGTTGTAGGGAAGAAGCAGGTTAGCTGAAGTAGTAAAGTGTAATAATAATAATAATAATAATAATAATAATAATAATATATCTAAAGCTGCAACAGTTTTCGATCTAGTTTGCAAGAGGATTATTTGATATACTTTCATTTAGTTACTAGAATTCGAACATGTAAAAGATTGAAGCATTGTTATCAAAAAAAAAAAAAAAGAAGAAGAAGATTGAAGCATTAAATTTAGCTATATCCATGACGAGAACAATAAATGTGCTGATTGGTGAAGAAATTCATATCTACCATCACTTATCTCAAGAGATTAACTTTTATGTTCTCTGCTAAAATCGTAGAGAAAAAAAAATTAGATTTAGATTGTTGAATTATGTGAAATTTATTTATTGCTTCGAGAGGCTTTTTGCCCTCCTTATTTATAAAATAAATAATAAAAAATCTGTCACGAAAATCACATTCCTTTTCAAACGTATATTAAAAATGTACTATGCCGTGGTGCTTATCTATTATACACATGTCAGCAAGCAAATCCAATTTAGGACATGGTTAATTTCTTACCCTTTTTTTTTAGTTTAGTTTTTGCAAATGCAAGGAGGTGACTCAATATCTTATAAGAGTAGAATTAATTTTTAATCAGGTTGACTCTTGGCGCCACATACTTTAATTTAAATGGGCTAATCCTGTTGTGTAGGTTCTTCAATTCAAGTTGTTTTTTTTTTCTTCTCTTTATCTTTCAATTTTTTTTTCTTATTAAACTTATAATTCGTTGAGGAAGGTTGAAAGAAGATTCGTTGGCCGACCAATTTGATAAAAGGGATTTCTTTGCTCAGTTCACTAACTACTATACGTAAGCGCATTAGCAATGATCCACCGTGACCAAAGTTGGCTTAGTAACGAAGTATAATTAATTATCGGATGATAAGCATAGAATAGTTAGGCTAACGTAACCACACTCCGTTGAAGATAATCAATCGACTTGGGCTGATCTACAAACAGTTGAGAAGGCTCATTTGGAGGTGTTCCGATGGTATTTTTTTTGTGATTTACAAGGTAACAAGTGAAAGGTATATTTGTAATGCATTCCAATGCTCAAATTAGTTATTGACATAAGTACGTTTACATATTAAAGAATGAGTTGTGTATCTTGCATGAGACACACATTTATTTATAGTATGCGTAGGATTTGCTTAGAAGTTCTTATTATCAATCTTTTATGGGTGGGTGTCAGTACTCTTGAAACTTTATGGCGGAGATACTTTTGTGGGCTACAAGTATGGTATGTGCTTGAGTAACCTTTGCATAACTTTGCAATATATTGAATCATAATGGTTAATTGGGAACTTTCTTGATGGTTTGGGTTATTTATGGGAGGGTTAAAACTCCTTGGTATAGTGGAATCTTGAGTATTGAACTTTCTATATCTTGAGCATGTTATATTGGTCCATAACATTATATATAACCCTATTTTATGAAGCTGAATTACAAATATTAAGCTCTTATATTGTTATATCTTACCTATTTATAGCCATAAATTAATATTATAACTTTTAATATTATTGGAACATAGGGAGTGGGTATTTTTTATTTTTTTTTAAAAAAAAAAAACTTGAAAGAAGCTAAATTACGATTTTGCTACTCTTAATAAGCATTAACTACTCTCAAACTTTTTATTGATTAGCCACTTATAGTGATCCTCGAGCAAAGATATATTGCTAGAATGATTTATTAACACTACTCTTGGGTTTTTAGGAAGTTTGATTGACCTCATTTGACTGGTTTTCTTTCATTCATTTTTTTGTTTGTTTTTTTTTTCATTTTTTATTATAAATTTTTGTGATGATTATTATTTATTCTTTTTTGGAAAATATTCTAATCGGTTCATTCATTCGCAACTAATCTGATTTGGGGATTAAAGCTTTAAACCCCTCCCAAAGGTGATACTGGAGAGATTCGAACACATGCTCTCACCCCTACTGCTTAGCTCTCATGCGCCAACTGAGCTACCACCATTTGGTATTTTTGTGATGATTATTGTATTCTTAAATAATGGTACATTCAATCTTTAACAGAGGCGAATATGGTGTTGAATAAAGAATAACCGATTTATAACTTGTAAGGCAGACAAATGTAGCGACAAGATTTTAGCAGTAGAATAGAATGAATGTAATTAAGAAGAATGAAAGCAAATTGAGACGTTAACCCTCATATACCCGTTGGTTCAGAAGTAAAATTTATAGTACCTTATGCAGCTGGCCTTGTTGGTACGGTAACCCATTTCATGACAGATGTCAGTACTATAAATTCCTTCTCCACATATAATTTTTAATTATTATCATTATTTTGATATATAGATATAATTCCTTTTAGACCTATAAAGGATAGCTCGAGTAGTAAACAATTTTGAGCTCATTAGTTGAGGGTCATGTACAATGTTAATAATTTAAGTTAGTAAAAAGTACTTGTAGATAGAGACAAATTCAGTATCTTGATTGTGAATTAGTTTGATGTCTAAAGAATGATAGAAAAATATTGTAATAAAAAAATTTATGCAGTTCTTTTAATATTTTGATGGGTATTGCGTGCTTCTCAATTTGCATCTTTTTTTATTTGTAGTTAAGATTAAAAGAATTCAAAATTAATAAATGAAGATCATACAAACCTATTATAAGTTGCAGTGCGCTTAAGTATTTTGATTTTATCATACAAAGTGATGATGAAATAGAGGGATATATAAAACATAGAATTAATTCAAGCTGGTAGATAAAATGAAAAAAAGTTTTGTTTTATTTATGGCTGAAAGATATGTTTCAAACTCAAAATAAAATTTTACAGCACAGACCTATGATGCATATATAATATTGATTAGTGAATGGTAAAGAGCCAACAGAAGTATGAGGTAAGTGTTGTAGAGATAAGGACGTTGTCGTAGATGAGTAGACATAATATGAAAAGACTTCTATTCTTGTTGAAATAATGAAATAAATTATACCATTAAAGTTTCTAAAAAAAATGATAATTACATCGTGAATAGTTAAAGACTGTTTAAAAGTTATGACAACTATAAAATAAAATATATTTACAAAGTAAATATAATTAATAATTCATTTTTTTCTATTTAAAATTATCACTAAATGTGTGAATCGTTATGATAATATAGAATATAGGCACAGAATATAACTTAATTAAAATTATCACAACTTATCTGCAATAGACTTTATTTTTTATTTTGGAATAGTATATTATGTCTATATTTTTTCATATCTACTCTACCTACTAATCTCCAACACCATTGAATCAGAATCTTAAAAGAAGAGAGAAACGATGAAAATTAATTGAGATTCTGATCTAACAATATTAAAAAATGAATAAGTAAAGTATGCATTAAAAAAAAGGCAAGTAGAGTATCATATCTATTTATTTTATTTACATTTTTGTTAGGGATTTTATGAACTTTTCTCGGGACCCATAGTGGATCCTTTCCTTTTTTATAAGAAAAAAAAACTAGCACTAGTTGAAGGAAAGTGATTTCTATGAGTTGTCCGAGAATCTTAAATCAACAAACCACAACAAAAAAATAATAATTCTTTCGTTTTCAAAAAGGGGCCCAAACCATGCATCTAGCTAGCTAGCTTGAATAACCATGCCCAAGGTTTTTAACCACAGTGGTTATCCTTGGTGGAGATGCATTCGGTCAATGAATTCACCAATGAAACAGAGAAGAATCTTTTTCAATTTTCACGGCCTCAACTTGGAATGTTTAGAATATATTATCACTTTTTCTATTTAAAAGAAAAAAAATAAAAATCCCAGAATTCCGAATCCACAAAACAAGCTTAATTAGTCGCTCAATATTATTGTTGCCATCCACTTGCATTGTTAAATTTGAATAATTAAATGCAATAATATGTATGTAGATCGTAGAGACATCAATTTCGCCGATATCGTACCCTTATACGCAATCTCTAGCATCCTTAGTTTGCTTTTGTTGAGACACAAAATTTGTGGGATTGCCATGTGGCGAATGGAGAGGTGGCCCCCCTCCTACTCCTACTCTCTCTCTCTCTCTAATCTCTCTTTATATATATTCTTTTTGTTTTGGTCATAACTTGAGCTTAATATTCTTCTTAAGATTCTTCATCATAATGATCTACCACTATTATATAGCCGGTCATGCATAGTTATCTTATACATATACAAAGGGGTGAGACTTTACATTACATATATATACATTTTTAGGTATAGACAGACAGACATCCCAAAGTCAGTAGCATTTGTACCCCCCAACACTTCAATTAATTCTATATATAACAAAAGAATAATATACCCTTTTGTGTCTCTTTCTGTCTTTCTTTCACTCCCTCCCACTGTATTGAATTCATCTTTATATGTTGCTCTCAGATTGAGTACTACTTGATGTTTTTTGTTGTGCTGTTTGTTATACAAGAAGCAGCTAGCATATTCTCTATAAACTAAACACTGCACTCATAACTGAGAGGTTCTACTTAAACATACAAGAAAAATAAAAAGAGATTTCTAGAATCGCATGCTCAGCTAATCATTCTCTTTACAAGTAAGGTGAGTACTTCTTCTACTTCTTAATGCCCTTTCTCTCTCTCTCTCTCTCTATGTATATATATATATATATGTATGAACTCTAACCTTAATTAAACTTTTATGTGATGTAAAATTATAGGATCACATACTAAACAAGTGAACCAACAACATGGAATATGGTGCCTTAGTGCACAATTCTGCATTTGGGAACTTGTCAGACTCTGCCACAGTTACAGAAGGAGAATTCATTGATGAGCTTTTGGTTGAAGGTTGCTGGTTGGAAACAAGTGCTGGTGGATCCTACAACTTCATGCAACAACCATGTGGTAGTGTTGTTGTGACGGAGGCTTCACAACAACACTACTTGGGAGCTTCAGAACAGTCCAATCAGCAGCAGCAGCAGCAAATGTTCCAACAAGAATCAGAGGAAAGTTTTGTTGTAGGGAAGAGATGGTGGATTGGACCAAGTGCGAATCCTGAGCCATCTTCTTCTGTGAAAGAGAGATTAGTGGTTGCTGTAGGGTACTTGAAAGAATACACAAAGAACGCTAATGTGTTGATTCAGATATGGGTGCCCTTAAGGAGAGGACTTGATCAGTATCATAGAAATGTTTCCAATCCAGATGAGGGTGTTTCAGTTGGTTTTCCTATGAGTCCTAATGCTAACCCAAACCCCAATGTTTACGTTCGCTTCTTTAGAAGCAACGTGTACCCGCGTGTTCATGATGGTCGTGGATCTTTGGCTCTTCCTGTATTCGAAAGAGGTAGTGGAACTTGCCTTGGTGTCTTCGAGTTTGTAATGACCAACCAAAGCATCATCAACTACCGCCCACAACTTGAGAATGTCTGCAATGCTCTCGAGGTTTTCATCTTCTTCTTCTTCTTTAGAAGGAAATTATATCCAACTATTACTATCCTAGTTATGTAGATGATAAATATATAATATAAAATGACGAATTGAATGTATAGTATACTTTTGCCCCCACCATCTTTTCACCTTTCTTCTATCTTTTAAGGGTCTCAATAATTGCTGGCATATATATAGTAGTTTTCTTAAATTCTGAAGACCAATATATGGTATAATAACAAAAGTACGTGTACGTACTTACATGTTATGTATGGTTTTGCTTAATTCACATCTTAATGATTTCATCAAAGGTTTTGATAAAATCTGGGACTAATTATTAATTCAAAAACCTCTCTCACATAAAAGCGTATCTAATGATTTGCAGGCTGTTGATTTTAGGAGTTGTCAAAACTTCATTCCACCTGCTGTAAAGGTACGTAGAACCTTACCTTTGTACGTATATATCCAAGTTTTAACAAACAATAATGTTTTGATGTTATTAATGATTAATGATCAGGTATTTGACGAGTTGTACCAAGCAGCACTGAATGAGATAGTGGAGGTGTTAACATCTGTGTGCAAAACACACAATTTGCCTTTAGCTCTGACTTGGGCTCCTTGTATACAACAAGGAAAGTGTGGCTGTGGTCATTCAACTGAGAATTATGTGTGTTGTGTGTCCACTGTGGATTCAGCATGTTTTGTTGGGGATCTTGACATATTGGGATTCCAAGAAGCATGCTCTGAGTATCACCTTTTCCGAGGTCAAGGAATAGTTGGAACAGCTTTCACAACCACCAAACCTTGTTTTGCTATTGACATAACTGCGTTTAGCAAAGCTGAATATCCTCTTTCTCACCATGCAAAGATGTTTGGGTTGCATGCTGCTGTGGCTATTCCTCTTAGGAGTGTCTACACTGGATCAGCTGATTTTGTGTTGGAGTTTTTCCTACCAAAGGATTGTCATGACACTGAAGAACAGAAGCATATGCTCAACTCATTATCCATGTTGGTTCAACAAGCTTGCCGTAGCTTGCATGTTGTCATGGAAGATGAATTCACGTTACCACAAGCACCACCACCACCACCACACAATAATAAAGAAGAAATTAATACTCATCGTGCTTCACAATCACAAGTTGAACCATGTTCAAAAGAATCATCATGGATTGCACATATGATGGAGGCACAAGAACAACAGAAGGGGAAAGGTGTGTCTGTGTCATTGGAATATTTGGAAGAGCCAAAAGAGGAATTTAAAGTAACAACAAACTGGGATAGCACTGATCAGGATCAGGATCAGGAGCATGTGCAAGCGCAGGTGTTTTCAGATTTTGGACAATTTGAGCAAAGTTCAGTGTCCAGATACAGAACAAGTGTAGAGGGTGGGGAAGAATCTTATACATTCGGTGGACGCCGTTCATCTTCTGGTGGCAGAAAGTCAGGTGAGAAGAGAAGAACCAAAGCAGAGAAGACTATTAGTTTACCAGTTCTTAGACAATACTTTGCAGGAAGCCTAAAAGATGCTGCAAAGAGCATTGGTGGTGAGTTCATGACTTCAAACTCTTAACTAATTAAAATATAAAAAGTAAAAAACTAAAAGTTATTACTTTAGTATTGAAGTGATTTTGTGTATATATTTAATTTCTTATTCTTATTGCTTTGCAGTATGTCCCACAACTCTCAAAAGGATATGCAGACAACATGGGATAACTAGGTGGCCTTCAAGGAAAATCAAGAAAGTAGGCCACTCTTTGAAGAAACTTCAACTTGTGATTGATTCAGTCCAGGGTGCTGAGGGTGCCATTCAAATTGGTTCCTTTTATACCAGTTTTCCAGAGTTGAGTTCTGCTGATGCTTCTACCTTTAGGCATACTGATTCATCTAAGAAAATGCATACTTATACTGATAATGTCTTGTATGGGCATGGAGATGGAGTTACTAGTTTAAAATCCCCACCCTCTTCTTGCAGTCAGAATTTTGGTCCAACCATAAACCAACCTTCCACTCTAATCAACACTGTATCTGTATCTAATAATGGGGATGTTCTAATGACAGAAAGCACTGTTCCTGATGCATTGCTAAGGAGAACTCATAGTGAAGCTGAGTTGCATGTATCAATACAAGAGGATACAAAACACTTCACAATACCCAAGAGCCAAACTCTACCTCCCTTGTCTGAAAGTAGTGGCTGGAACTCTCGAGAAAGGGGTGCTTTTAGAGTCAAAGCTACTTTTGCTGATGAAAAAATCCGTTTTAGCTTGCAACCCATTTGGGGCTTCAGAGATTTGCAGCTTGAGATCGCAAGACGTTTCAATCTTAACGATGTAAGCAACATAGTCCTCAAGTATTTGGATGATGAAGGGGAGTGGGTTGTTTTAGCATGTGATGCTGATCTTGAGGAGTGTAAAGACTTACATAGATCATCACAGAGCCGCACAATTAGACTCTCCTTATTTCAAGCTTCACCTTTGAATCTAGCAAATACTTTTGGTAATAATAGCCCATCCTAACACCAATTATGTGGCTTTCTTTAGCTTAAAGTGGGGGTGAGTGTGTATACTGTGTAGGATCCCAAGCACACATGACGGTCATATACATTTTCTGATTTTACTTATGAGAGTTGGCGGCTTTGTCAGATTACCTGATGTTTAGAGCAATGAAAAGTGAGAACCATTTTATATCTGTTACTTCTCTTATTTATTTTGAAATAATGCCAAGATTACCCACACTTCTACACTTTATGCACATGCCTACAAAGAAGGGTGGCAATTGCTTACCCATCCAATTCCATATAACCAAGCATAGCTTCCAGGCTAGCTAGTTCAACATTAGATTATTTCTCTCGCTTAGTTTTTCCCCCCTTTAACAATTATCTAGTAGACAGGATAGAGTAGCATTGGAATAGTGTAAACTTAATTCTTGACCATGCGTGCAATGCAACTCGATTTTTTAACAATCTAAGTAGTTGAAAATTTCGGCTTTTATAAATGAGTTAATTTTGAGTTTTTACATGTTCAACTTATTAGTTCGTGAGTTTTTTTTTTGATACAATAGTTCGTGATATATATATATATATATATATATATATATATATATATATATATATATATATATATATATATATATGGAATAGGATCAAGTTACACCGGTGTAAGAATAATAAATCTTACACCAAATCTTAACCGTTGATTTTCGTGCATCCAACGGTTGAGATTTATTGAGAATTAAATTTAATTAATGAGTGAAACCTAATAAATCTTAACCGTTAGTACAGAAAATCAATGGTTAAGATTTGGTGTAAGACTTATTATTCTTATACGGTGTAAGATGATCCTGCCCCTATATTTTAACTCTAAAGTAAGACTTACAAATCTTACTCTCCATTTTAATCGTCGATTTCCGTCCATCTAACGGTTATAGTTTAGAAAATTGTACTAATTAATTAATTATTAATTACACTACAAATGAAAACTGTTGAGATGGGAAATAAGACTTAGAAGTCTTACTCTGAAGTCAAAAGAACCCTCCCTATATATATATATATATATAGTTAGAGATCTCAAAAGAACCCTCCACACACACACACATAGTTAGAGATATCGTTTAGTGAACTTAAAACAACACTATCACAAATATTTATATGTTTGATTGATCTTTTATTAGACAATGCTATATAATTTATTGTTTTTCATATTAAAATATTTGAATTGATATCATTTTTTATAAGTATATAAGTATATTTATAGTTTTTTAAATATAATTATAAATTTATATATACTTAGTGAGTCATGCAATTGAACCAATGACCTACTAGTTAAACCAGTAATTCAGTGACCAGTGACCCAGTACCTCGACCGGGTCAATAATCAGACCATGTTTAATAACATTGATTTGATTTGTTCCCTTGAAAATATATTTGGTTTATTTTCTGGTAAAATGAATAAAATAAAATTCAAATACATGTTCAGAAGCTAAATAAACAAACAAACAAGTAGGATTGTAGTTGACTTTATTAAAGTACATTTAATTTCTCTAATTGTTTTCTTTCTTGTGATTATTTTCTTGCTAATTATTTTCTTATACAGACCCTATATGGTAAATTTTAATTAGAGAATTAATTTAAAGATTTAAATGCCATAATTAGATTTAGGGCATGATTTCGAGTATTTTGACTGTAAATATGACTGGATCATGAACAGTGCATTCTGTCGAATTTTCTACATTGTTGTGTAGCAACCCGGTAGAACTCAGAATGAGCAAAATGAGTTTAGAGACCTAATTTGGCAATTCTGATGCCAAATATGAGTTAGAACGAAAAATTGTATAGTCTGACACTTTCCGTGAAAATCTCGTGAATAACATTTCTGCCGGGTATTTTGTACCGCTGTTTAAGCAACCGGTAGAGTCCAGAACGAAATAATTGATGAAATCAGAATAAGAAAGTCCAATATATGCCAAACAAGTCATAGTAGACCTAAAAATGATAAGTTTATAAGTTCTAAGTTTCGTATGCAAATGGTGCACAGTTAGTGATTCACAGTGCATTTTGTCAAAAACGGTGCAGAAACCATACTGTGAATTGAAAATATTATTCCTTAGAAAATAAAAATTAATGTAAATGAGTTCAGAAAAATAAAAATATTTTCGTAGCTTTAAGTTAGTTCCAGGTCAATTAAGTGGAATTACGCGAGAGAGAAACAACCGGTAAAAGATTACACATCATTATAACTTAAGTTTCCTTCCACTTAGCACTATTCACATCAGCACCCTCACCTTCTCTCTCTTCTGGTCGAAATTCCACCATGGATGGGGTTTGGGTTTTCAATTCTTTTTCCTTGATTTCTCACACAAACAACCACCAAAATACAAAGTGTTATACATGAAACTTTAAGTGGAAATCGTTGTGCATCCATTCCACCCATTTGTTTGGACTGAAAAGGCTTGTGTGAGAAGCTCTCTCCTTCTCAAATTTCGGTCACCATTCATCCTAGAAAGAGAAGTGGATTTTTGGGTGGAACCAAGCTTGGATTTTGTTTTCCAAGCCTTGTATAGGTGATTTGAGGTAAGAGATCCTCGTTCCAAGGGTTTAAATGCCATGATTTAAGTTTTGAATACTATGAGCATGTGTTATGGAAAATTTTGGAGTTTAAAATTTGAAATTGATGATGAATTAGTATTGTATACGAAGTGTTAAGGTGAGATAAGCATGAAAATGTGTAGAAAGTTTGAAAAGTCCCTTGCTCCTCCTCCCACTAGGTTCGACCATGATGGTATATAAGGGTTCTTTGTGCAAAAATTTAATTGCTTGGTTGTGAAGGTTGTTAGGTTAGTGTATGTTGAGGATTAAGTGTTAAAGTGAGAATTTAAAGAGGTATATCCCTTGGAAACCTCCTTGGAGCTTTCGGCCATTATGGTTCCAATGGGAGATGATTGTGTAAAAAATTATTTTGATGATGTGTGTAGGTTCCGATGCATGGCATTGATATGATCTTGAAGTGAAATGACTTAAGAAATAATGAGACACCTTGGTTCCTTTGTATGGGTCTCATCGGCTTTGTGAAAGAAGAATATGCCCAAGTTGTACTTAAAACTGTTAAATGGATGCCTAGATAACTTAGGAACCTTTGGTTGTGTGAGATGAATAGATAAAAATTATGAGCTTCCCCTTGGTCTTGGATTCGGCCATATAGGGATTTGTGGGTCTAGGAAATGTTAAAATTTGTAAATGATATTTAGAAGCTTGGTTGGGTCATTTTAGGACCCTATGTGAGTATGAAACCATGTGAGTGCTTATGGTTCAAATAATCACCCTTAAAATGGTCTAACAAAGGAGTTTAAGAAATTACGGCCTTGACTTGTGAATTGGCATATGTTTGGCATAAGTGTGAAGAAAGGAAAGTAAGCAATAAAATTTATGCCTTGTATAAATTGCATAGCATTGTATCATTCGATTGATTTTTGTTTTGAATTCTTTCTCTAGGTGTGCCTAGGGACTGAAAGGGTTTGGATCCTGTTGGAGCTATATAAGTAACTTGTGCTACAAGTAAACGAATTGGTAAAGCTTCAAGAAGTAAGCTCTATGTTTAATGAGTCTTTTCCTACTTGAGTGCTCCACCATGGTTAGCGGACTATGGTTGGATTGTATGATTGTATTTGATGCTTTGTATAGATGCATTCATATAGAGTTATTTGATAATATGATATGTTTTGTTCTGATGTGATTTCTGTAATGATCTCTGGCCATTGATTGTATGTGCACTGATGTCTGCTTGGGGTCCTCCCTCAGGACTGACTGTGTACACCTCTGATATGTTTTGGTTTCGCTTGGAGTCCTCCCTTGGGAACACGCGCATTGATTTTCGCTTGGGGTCCTCCCTTGGGAATGACTGCATACGCCTTTGATAAGATATGTATATTGTTCAGTTATGATATGTTATATGATGTTTTGTATACTCTGTATCTGACTCTTATGCAGAAGTGGGCCCAAGGCAAGGGTATGAAAAATTCTCTATAAACCTGGAGCTTATTGAGATTTGTTATCTCTCCTCATTTGGGAACATCATTTCAAGTGTTCAGATTCCCGGTGAGCCCTCACGAGGCAGGGAAACGGATCGTGGCTAGAGGGGTTGCGACGAACCGAATTTTGGAGTAGCTATAGGCTATTGATATTTGGTGGATATTTATGTTACTTTAGTATTTTGTTATTTTGGGATCATGATGTCTGACTCATTCTTGTATATGGCATGTATATGTTTTGTACATGTCTTTTAGTTTGATGCATGTATAATTGTGTATTCAGGCATGCTTATATTATGATGTAGTATTCAGTTATATGATTACATGTTGGATATGCATGCTGTTAGACATAGTGGCACGGAGCCAAGTTATGCATGCGCCCATGAATGGGTATATGGTCCTATATGGATATCTGGTATTTCTGAAATCATATATTGTATAAATTGTTTATCAGGATACCTTGAGAGTGAAACTTGCAAATCACGGTTTGTCCGATTTACAGACGTCACTCTGTCCGATTTTCGTCTCCGTCAAATAAAAATTAAACTAGAAGATATATGCAATGTGATATATCATGTGAAAAGGATTAAAGAAAAGAAAAAGTTAACTCGTATTTTTCTAAGTTAAGACTTCCGTTGTTTCTATTTAGTATCATATGTATGTAAATTAAACCGACTCGAGACGGGATGTTACATTTCTCTTGTATGTCTATTTAATTGCATTATTAATACATTTTCTTAAATTAGGATATTGTGTTAATTTGGAAAAAAAAATAAAAGTTAAAAGTTAACTTTTCAACAATAAAAAAAGTTGACTGAGTCGTGATTATTTACTAATCCTATAATACTTTTTAAGGATAACACATCTGTATTAACGTTATAATCCGAATTTTTTAAAATAAATAAAATAAATTCCCTAAAATAAAATCAAACCTTTCTCTACAATTAAAATCAGCAAGCAATTTTATTTTTTTAGAGAACGTGACTTTGAATTTTTCGTTGCACTAGAATATATGTAAGAACAAGAACTCTTACGTCAAGTTAATTTAAATTTTCATAAATTAGTTTTCTTGTTTGTTTTATAGAGTAAAATAAACATATCTAAGGCCATTAAAATTACATAATTTACTTGTTCACTGAATATGTGGTCAGCCTGTAGTAAACTAGCTAAAATCTAACTTCATCCTTACAGAGGCAGTTATGATGAAGCAGAAGAGATGTCTTCTTGCTGCTCCTTAATGACTGTATATCTTGATGGAGGACCAAACAAGCTTAATACCACCTGAAAAAAGGGGGCAGGAAATGTGAGACATTTCACAATTAATTGTTGTGTATTTTTATTTTTATTTTTTGGTTCAAAAATATTTACGGGAGAGGATGGATGGCTACCCTATTCTAAGGTCAAGACATTCAACAAACCTTAACGAGGGCTTATAGTGGTGCTTACAGATCGCTTACCGAAGAGGATGAATGGCAGTGGGAATCGAACCTACCTACCTAAGCCTTGAAAGCAAAGTGCTTTGATTCTAACAATCGGCAATATTAATGACAATGTGATATGTAAGACATATCACAATGAATTGACAAATAAAAATTATTCCCTAATCCCTACTCATAATCCAGCACAACAAAGGCAAGAGCACATATTGCCAAATGTGACCAATAAAACTCGCAAATTGGAAATGGAGTAAAACCTATAGTCTGACGTCAATGAAAGGACTTACGGGTAGAAACACAAGACCATGCAAGAAGCCAATGATAACCAAGGCCAGATACATCTGGAAGTAATACACCTGCAAAGAAGGGAAAGCTACTTTTACCATTCCTTGAGCAGACAATCAAGTGTCAGGGGCCAAGGGTGATATATCACGTACCACAAAAATTTCTGAAGTTGAGAAGCAAAGGACGAGAACTCCGACAAATTTTGTAAGTGTGATGCCACTGCCAAACAAAGTCAAATAATACAAAAAGAAAATTGTCAACAAAGTCTATCAATTGTTTGACAAAGCGCAAGAGTTATATCAAAGCTACACTACTTAATAACTCTCTGTAAGATAAACTTTTCGAGAGATAAAAAGTTTATATCATGAATCATGCACACGTCCGCCCAAGGGTAGGTTGCCTGAAAGTTCTCAAATGGCAGCAAAGAGCGGCTGCCGGGAGTTCATGATTTAGGGTTTTCCTTTTTATTTTTTCCATGGTGTCAAAATACAAAAGAAATCAGAGGAAATTATTAAGTTTCATGAAAGAAAATAAATGGGAGAAAGTACAATGAAGATTTCCATATTCAGATAGTAGAAGCAATCACATACAAGCTCCTGCTCTCATACCATGTTCAAACTTCAGGATTTAAAAGGAAAAACAAAGAATGATGGCCAAAAATGTATTATGATATTGATAATAAGATGTTACACACAAATACAATAACCTAATAAACCTATTTATGCTATTAATTAGGTCAAGCACTAATACTATTAGTTCAAGTCCAGGTATACTACTAATAACCGTAATATCTACAATCTTATTAAAAAAATTGTACTCTTATTATTCCATAAGTTTAACACATAATAAGGTTTCTAAAATATAAATCCATGAACTACACAATTTCTGACTTATTGCAGACTAAATTGTTAGATTTGGCATACATGATCAAATTGATAATATCTCACGATTTGCATTATATATATATATATATATATATATATATATGGGTTTACATTTCTACAGCTGCTGTACGTGCAGCAGTCAAATACTTGTCATATATATACGTGAAAATATTAAATGTGGGGAATCATAACCATATAAAAGGAGAAAACATTAAATATGGAGAATCATAACCATACACCTGCCACTGTTGTACGTAAAGCGGTTGCAGAAATGATTTTACCATATATATATATGTGTGTGTGTGTGTGTTTTTTTGGAGGGGAGCCCCAAGGCGATAAATGTCACCACATTTCGACTTGCAACAATACATATAGTCAACCTGAATACAGAAGCCCCCATAGTGCACAGTGCTGTCTTTGCTCGTTGGCTCCTATCCCCCGAGCTTACCTGCATAAACAGAAGTGATATAAGGTCATTAGTAAAGGGGCATATTCACTAACACAGGTGGTCCAATTGCATAAAGGTATTCCTTAATTAATATATCATCAAAATTCCCTTGACGACAAAGCAGGTTGAATTTTCACACAATACAGTAATCTCCATAACATTTACATAACGAACAAGTAACAAATTATGAAGTGCCACTTTGACAAATAATAATTTTCCTCCACGACCATCTTTCTGTATGGGGAAGACCATCAATTTATAAAACAACAGAGGAATAAACTAACCATGAATGCATGTGCTATATGCACACAGAACTCCACAGCAATCCCTATTGACATAAGAAGGTTTACAACAGACACCGCATTTAGTTGAATACCCAGAACTGCCATTACACCCTGCAGGAGTCACAAAGGTAGCGAATTTCATTTTACAACTAAGGTATTCATTGAACATAAAAATGAACGTTCAATTAAGTTTTGCAAGAGATAAAATGTTAACCACCCCCTCCCCAACCACTCTAAAAACCAAGTAACAAGAAAAAAAGAATGCCAAAACGGAAGGAAAATCAAAGATGTATTTAAATTAATAAATAAAATAAAATGATACCAGGAGGTCCAAAATTATCATGACCAGAACAAGTAATATGATTGCTGAACTCCACAAGCTGCATTGGATTGCAAACATAAAAGAAATATATTACATTTAATCCTGAAAATGAGAGAACAAATTTTCAAGTTTACTGTAAACATACAAGGCTTAAGTTTGAATAGATTTTATACCTGGATGTGATGACCAGACAAACAACAAAAACAGCACCTGTTATATGATTGTTAGTTAGTTAATGACAAATGAACTTGATTAAAGAAAAATAGACCTGATATGAGAAATTTAGTAGACTCATACAAGCAATAATTGAATAGATAGATCTAATCAGAAATATGTGTAGAGATATAAATAAATTTTCACTTCCTAATTTTTGTTCTAATCAGAAATGTTAAGTGAATAGTAAATAAGTAACACCCAAGGATATGGAGCTTACATCCCGAGCAATATAGACAGCGCAAAAGATGGTTTCGGAGGAAGAAAGAAAGTAATTTGATGTTTACAAGAAAACAAAGTACTCCATCAAAGACCATAATGAGAAAGGGCAAAGGGCAAACACAGGTGCACAAGGCTCCCTAACTTGTGAGGGCAGAGGTGAAGGTTGATTATATGTAGCCTTACCCTTGCATTTTGGCAAAGATCGTAATGATATAAGATGAATTTAAAAGTTTGAAGCCAAGAAAACAAGTATAAACCTTCTTGGCATAAGCTCAAAATCCAAAATCTAAACTGTAAACAGGAAGGAAAAAAATAAAACAGACGGCCAAGAATCTAGGATCACAACAGATAGTTGAACTCATACAAACAGGGTTGACATTCGAGTATGTCATGTTATGTGTATATATTTGTTATTAAACTGTTTTGGTATACCAACCTAGTGCTATGGCAATGTTGATCAGAGCTACCTTCCATATATCCAGGTACTGTTCAAAGAAGATATAAAACACAGAGTACGGAAATATTTCCATCTGCACCAAAGTAGTTTAGTTAGCAAGAAATGGAGATCCAAAAAAGAAGCAAAAATGTTGGACACAATGTCCAGTTTAGCCAATACAAAAAATCCTTCATACGGATGAGAAAATGGAAAGCAGATCTACAATCATACCATCTATTTTTTTTTTAAAACGCTTTATGACAACTAAGACACATACAGGTAAACAGTTTGATGAATAAACAATTCCCAAGTCTCTGAGACTCAAAGCTGAACAAAAAATAAGGCTAACACTTCCAATTAAAATATTAGATTGGTGAAAGACACAAATAACACATGGTAAGCAAGAAAATAAAGAACTGAGTCAACCATATAAAAAAGTATCATAAATGCAGTTCTAATATAAAGTAATAATTGCAAGAAAAAGGAGGGGGGAGAGCGAGAGAGCGAGAAAGAGGGGGGAGGGGGGGACTTCAGTTCCTAAGCTAGGTACATGAAGACTATATTCCCTACTGTTGAGAATGTTAGGCTATTGAGAGTATATGGGCTTGGCCCATAGTACTTTGTATTATCTAACTTTGAGGGGGAGTGTTAAGAGTATATATGTTTGGCCCATATGTACTTTGTACTACGTTGCACTCCACTCATAACCTAACAGTATATATAGGTAGGAGGTTGTGTTTTACATATCATCCAATTACAGTAAAATTCTCGTCTCTATACTCTTGTCTACACTAACAATTCCTGAAAACTAAAACAAGACATGTAAATAAACACATGATGCAATTGATGTCTGAACCTTTAAAGCAGCAGACATTCTTGAGGAAAAATCCCTTGCAGCTCGTATTGCATTAACATAGTCACCCTAACAAGATTCCAGTTAGATCAAACAGAGAAATGTATGAAAGAAATCATGCTGAAGACTGTAAAATAAGATTATTATTTATCACACAGCATACTTGTCTATTAACTGGTGTGTGATAAGTACGAAACTCAGAAGCTTGTATGACACCACCCTGGTAACCTGAAATCCAGTTATAAACAAAATATTTATATTAAAATTTAAAAAATGAGAAGGATAAATATACTATACATGTAGAAAAGTATAACAAAGATTTTAGGAAGGGTAGAACTTACATAAAGTTCCTTATATGCTTGCTATACAGTTTTTTGTTTATTTAGGGACACATGTAAGCTTTTTGCCACTCAGTTAACCCTTCGTTAACACAATTTTTCAGTTTTAAACAATGCTCATCCTTATATCTAATTCCTATCTACCATCATTATTACCAGAAAACGAAAGCCTCTAATGCGGTGTCAGTAATGCTTCTTATTGTAACTTCTAACTCTTGGGTCCGCCACTCTTCACAATTTCTACAAATGGATATGGATCCTCTCCATGGTCATCAATAGTCACGGATACTCTTCACAATTTTTCATTCTCCACATTATATTATTATAGTCCTTGTTTTCTCGCCACCTCATTGTCACTGCCTTGTTACAATACTACTTGTTCACGGTCTATAGTGCCATCGAGTTAATTTATTAAATAGAGAAGGCACAAAGAGGTTGTCTAATTAGTTCCTACCAAATCAAATAACAGCTCTAAACAAGAAAACCACAACAGGGATGGATCAAAACAGTCTACCATATCACAAAATTAATAATAAAGAAAAAAAAGAAATTAAACAAAAATCACAAAGTTTAAGGTATAAGGGTGATGTGGGGAAGTAGGGTGGAGAAGATTAGTAATTGCAACAAGAAGCAGAATAATCTGAAATTGGATGTGAATCAAAATTGTAAAAAGAGATGAAGACAAAGGTCTGCATAGCCTCATTACTAGAGGAGCATGGACAATTCGGCCAAGGAAAAACCGGACTTCAAAGCTAATTTAGATATTCTACAACAATGATGGCCTTGATAAGGAGATCCAATGGTCTCATCGTCTCAACCACCAGTTAAAACAAACAGATAAAGGCAAGAGAAGCCTCATAGTGATAGAATAGATGGAAGCACGGAATGAACTAGGTCACATTGAGATTCGACCATTAAGAGAAGGCATAATTGAAGATAAAAGGTGGAGAAAAAGGAAGAATGACATAATGATGAGGTCGTTGAATGGAACCAGCATCAGCAGCTTTAATAGAATGTTACAAGTTCAAAAAATGTACACATGTAAAAACTTAGTTGGAGAACCTTTCAGCAAATACATAAGGAACAAATGTAAATTTTATCCTTTCGAAAAGAGGGAGTGAGTATCTTTCCAACCATTCAGATCTACACTGTTGGTGTAAGCCCCATGACCACCCTTTGCACAATCAGCCGATGGCAGTGCATCAAGAAACCAGGGAAGCTTCTCTCTGAACTGTGCAGTAGATGGACGATCATCAACCAAATCCAAGTGGCGGAAACACTAGGAATCAACCAAAAGTGTTAGTCCTTTTGTGAATTAACCCTTCCGATTTACGTTTGGGCAATTAGTCTACCATATGATAAACAAAATACTTATAGGAAAAAGTATATTACTGTTGTACAGTCTTTGCACACTCCACCCAACCCGCATGGTCCTTCATCTGGTAAACAGCAAGGTGGCTGTAGAAATACATTTATTATTTTAATTGAAAGATATATGATGGTACAGAGAGCAATATCTAATTAGATTAATAATTCAGACAATTGTGTAGAAAAAATAGGCAGGACAAGGAAGAGAAACCATAATGTGGCCAAGTATATACATATACTATATGCAAGTTCAAAACATGTAGGAGAGAAGGAAAATAAAGCAAGCTCACCCAAGATTTTATCTAAGGACATACAAAGAAGCATATACCTGATCATCAGGTGGACAATAAGAGCCGTTTCTGAATTTTCGACAGCAACTAAAAGCTTCAGGTGATATCCATACAAGGAAATCGTCAAGCCATGAGGCAGCTGGCTTTGCTATGTAGCTTGATTTTGGCATCAATGATGCTCTAGATATCTGCAGTGTTATAGAGCAAGATATGCAGAATTCATTCATATATACCAAGATAAAAAAAATACATGGAAGAAGGCATCCAGCGAGCCATTTGACAATATCTTCAGAGTTTCACACACAAGAAGATATGAGGTGTAGTTATGTACAAGTTTACATAATAATGTGTAATTGAGGTGGTATTCACGCTTGACTAAAACTAAAATAAAGTTTAATTAACTGACTTGAGGTTTATGTAAACCACTTATTATTACTGATCGCCAACACAAATGATGAGATATTAATTGAACTGACAAGAGGTTGACTAAAATAATGCTTAGTGTGGTTGATGGAAAATCAAATCAGGTAAGTCAAAGTCAAATTTGGTTACAGATACAGGTGGTATCAATACCACAGAAAATTGCAATTGAACTGTAGACATGGCGGAATAGTTGCTATTAGGCTATACTCAACTATAACAATTAAATTTGATGAATCGCCCTTTAATAAAATATAAAAGTTAAAGAAATGAAGAGATGTCAATAACAACCACTTATTGACCATTGAGTTACCTCATTTAAAAGAGAATTTGAATCGCAATGGCTAATGGAGCATAGCTGGTTTGTATGATTGGATTCCAAACTGCAGGAGAGAATCACAGGAAATTAGTTCATGAAATCATATAATAATTTTAATGTGATACATCTATATGAAGTTTTACACATGCTAGCACATTGGAGGAAAATAATGATATGCATAATTTGTTTCCCACTAATTCTATTTCTTTTTTTATTCAGTCAAGGCTGCATGCTTAAGGCATCATTCCAGTTTGTAAATAATACAACATTGAATTGTGTGAATAAAATACAATGACATCAATGAATAAGGAGACAAGTACACCAAGAACAATAAAATTAATCAACCTGTAATTGTAATTCTTTACAACAAAATATAACGGTGGTCCGACTCTGAGGTACTCTGAAATGTCACTGAAATATCCCTGGAAAAAAAATATATTAACGAATGTAAGAGGCTGGAGAGTACAGAATGGAACTGCAAGAAATTGCAAAAAAAATGAGGAAAAAATTAGAAACTTAAACCTGAAGGTAGGAATCCCGTGGAAGAGCAATCTGTTGCTCCAGACCAGGTTCAATCCTTGTGCATAATGCCTATAAAAAATAAACAAGCATAAAGAAAATTATAGTGTCCAAAAAGATCTTAAAACTGAACGCTGATGTTCTCTCATTACCCAAGCAACTTACGATGCTTGCTAAGGTAAATGCAACAAATATGGCGATGACCAAGATTTTAACTCCCCATAGTCCAAGAAATGGTGCATGAACCTCCTATATTTACACAATGATAGCAGTGTTAATTTTGATAAGAAAAGCAAGATAAAGTATAATGTCTATGCTGTTAACTTGAGAGAAAAATTTCTTTGACAAAAAATTAGACTAAGAAAACAACAGAACTGAATTCATAAAACATGGGTAGCACAATAAAATCTATTTTTGAGTAATCCCCCATATTTGTCCCCCAGAATCTTGGCGGTGGACACATTAGTCTAAGAATGCAGAAATTCCACCCTAGTCCCTAAGAACTACAAATTTTTGTCATATTAGTCATTAGGCTCCAGAAACATTAGTCCATAGCGGCTGACATTTGTTTAGGGACAAAGGTGGAGTATGTGCATTCTCATGGACTAATGTATACGCCACAAAAATTTTCAATGATAAGTTTGCAAGTCTAGTCTATATTTTTTTATCTAGACATATTCATCCCTAAACTAAATATAATTTTACCTTCATATATCGTGTCAGCAATCCATCTCTTTCCTGCCTAATGCCTACACTTTGATTATGAGATGATTAGAACTAAATATAAACAAGGAGAGATGAAATTTTAAAATAATAAATATCAAGAGAAGCTGAAAATAATTCACAATTATGCTTGAATGGAAAATTTTAGAGATATAAACAATTATTGAGCATCAACCAAAACCAAAATTACTAGGTAGAGGCCTGATTGTGGTTTATACCCTAACATGCCTCATGCTTTGTCACATTAAAGTTCTATGGAGTTGGAGCATGGACAAAGCACATGACAACCATAAATTAAATCTCATTTAGACAGAAAATGGGCGGCAACAACAAGCTTGTGACCACACTTGATCATTGAGCCTTTGATACCATGTGAAGGACCAATCCTAAAAGCTTAAGGCTTAAGCTATTAGATAGAGAAAAAGATTGATTTATATCTCCAAGTAGACCTCTCATGCAGAAGCCCTTTGGCTTGAAGCATGGACAAAGCAAAGACCCATTATATCCCATGCTGAAATTCAATTAAATTAAGAATGGGGCCATAATTCATCAAATTCCTGACAACTTGGTCATAGAGGCTCCAATACCATGTCACTAACCAACTACCCAAAAGCATAAGCAGTAAGATGCAAGCTACGGAATGGTTTTTTTCTAATAGAAAAGCAGATCATCCATGAGTACCATAGCTTGCATGTACCTTCACTCTGCTCCATAGAGGATGGGTTCAACTTAATGCATGGAAAGCAATCAATCCTGTTATCCTTGGCTCTCGCAAAGTCTAATGTAACCAAAGCTACAAAAGCTGTAATTTGTAGAAGGAAGTCCAGTAGAACCGCCAAAGCTACACAGAAGATATTGTCGGAAGTTAAGAAACATGAAGAAAAAATAATCTTAAAATCACTTTTTATCCTTTTCCCCTCCTTTTTTATATGGAGTGGTGAAAATTTTATAGTCAGTATACAACGACGTCAATTTTTTTATCCAAAAACATAGGATGAAAGGAGAAAATTCTTTAACCTGCAATCATGGAGAAAACACGGCATGCCGGCATAGAAATGAATGATCCTAGTGCAAATGCTAGAATCTCAGAGGAGCTGGCCAGAGTAATGGAAGGTCCAACTTCCCCCATTGCATTGCTTATTTGTTCTTCGATTGGTAAACCTGATGGTTGGCGTTTCACAGCATCTACAATTATACACATGTTATCTACACCAACCTGATCAAAGAATGAAAATCCAAGAAAAACTGTGAAATCTCACAATACTTGCAGAAAGCTATAACACAAACAAGATGGAAAAGTAAGTAAGAAATTTATAAAAATTAGAAATACACAGAAAGTATTGAATATGCAAGAATGAGATGGCTCGAGCAGCAGCAGCAGCTGGCTATACATAACTTCAATTCAATGGAACTATAATACATCAACTGAAAGCAGAGAGAAACAGAGAAGACGAAGATCTAGAGTAAGAAATTAAATCCTTACAGTTCTGTAATCCCATTGAAAAAGTCAAAGACCTACTGTTATTTAACCCTTGTAATGAACCTTTGGGATACACCACCTCAAAAGCTAGCTCAAAGGGTGGGAGTGCTCAATGCCTTATAAAGGCCACACTAGTTGCTTATACAACCAATGTGAGACTATATATCTCAACACGCCCCCTCACACGAGAGCCCTTTGGGCTTGAAGCGTGGACAATGCAACAGGCCCAGCCTACCTGTGCTAAGAAACTCCACAAGAGAAAGTGGAGGGCGGCGAGGCTCTGATACTATGTAAGGAACCTTGGGATACACCACCCCAAAAGCTAGCTCAAAGGGTGGGAGTGCGCAAGGCCTTATAAACTCCACATTAGTTGTTCATATAACCAATGTGGGACTATATATCTCAACACGCCCCCTCACACAAAGCCCATTGGGCTTGAAGAGTGGATAATGCAACAGGCCCAGCCTACCTGTGCTAAGAAATTCCACCGGAAATAAAGTGGGGGACGGCGAGGATCGAACCCGGGACACGAGGCTCTGATACCATGTAAAGAACTTTGGGATACACCACCCCAAAAGCTAGCTCAAAGGGTGGGAAGTGCCCAAGGCCTTATAAACTCCACATTAGTTGTTCATACAACCAATGTAGGACTATATATCTCAACAACCCTCACCCCTAAAGTAAAAGACCAACTGTAAGGTGCAGGCCAAAGAATGAATTTTACCTCATTTCATCCCCTCATAAAAAAGCCCTTTGGAGTTTGGGTTTTTTTGAAGAATATCAAGAGATAAGAAAAGATGTATTGAGAATTAAGTGTATTATGTACGCATTTAAGAGCAGTGGTAAAGTTATTCCTTTGTGACTGAAAGGTTGCGTATAAGGATTGTCATCACCCCACCTTCTCTAGTTGGGGTTTAGTGGAGAGTGATTTATGTATGCGTTTAATGTGCGGAGCATATTTGTGTCCTTTGAACTACTAGCCTAATGCACTTAATATAAATACAGAGACTTGCATCCACATTAGTACAATTTCCCAAACATATCTTATTTTAAAATGGTATTACAAGACTTTTATTGTGATGTTCATGAATTTGCAAAATATCATCATGCATATTTTGTTGGTAGCTCAATAAAAAATGTTGAACCATTGATCTTGTTCACTTAGATGTTTGGGGACCATCTAAAATACATAATATATCTGGTGCTAGGTGTTTCGTTTCTTTTATTGATGATTGTATTCGGGTAACCTGGATTCTCCTAATGAAAGATAAACCAGACTTGCCACAAGTATTCATCCAATTATATCACTTGGTTTAGACATGATTTGACAAAAATATCAAAAGATTAGTGTTTGATACGAGTGCATTGTCTGTTCGATGAGATTGGGTTCAAGAATCCTCTACCCATGAAACTTTAGCTGAGATAATCAAGTTGTTATCCACATTGCCTTGAATCCAGTCTTCCATGAAAGAACGAAATGCATAGAAGCAAATTGCCACTTTATCCAGGAAAAGATTAAAACGGACTTGTATCCAATAGACATGGTAGAACTAAAGAATAATTGACTGATATCTTCATTAAAGAACAGTTAACTGATATCTTCATTAAGGTACTTAATGGGAGTAGGGTTGGGTACCTTTGTAACATGTTAGGCATGATTAACATCTATGATCCAATTTGAAGTATCTCAAAAGCTAACATGGAAGAAGCCAAAGGAATGTCAACTCCCTTGAGGGATCGTTATAAATTGACAAAATATGATGCCAATTACGTTGCTGATCCTCATTTGTTCCGCTTCGTTGCTCTAAAATATGATACTGTGATTAGGCCTGGGATTAGTTTGTGTTAACAAGGTTTGCCAATTCTTTGCCAAGCTCCTTGAGGCACATTTGATGGTGGTCAAGCGTATTCTCCGGTATCTCAAGGGTACTTTGTCCTTTGGATTACTTGTGTAACCTGCCAATCTGCGAAAATCACTTCCCTTAGATGCCTACTATGATGCTGATAGGACTAGTGACCCTAATGATAGACAATCAACCTCTAGATCCTGTCGTTTTCTTGGTCGTCCAATAAGCAACAATTGATAGTCAATCTAGCATAAAAGCATACTATTGAGTTTGGCTAACATTGTTGCTGAGATTCTTTGGGTGGAGACTCTACTTCAATAGTTGAACATCTCAACTCTAACACCCATTACGTTTCGTAATAAACTAAATACCATATCTCTCTCTCCACCATAATCTTGTGCTTCATTCTCAAAGTAAGCATATGGAGATAGACTTATTCTTTGTCCAGGAGAAAGTACTCAATGAGAACCTTCTGTACTTTGCGTGACATTAACTCATATACTCAGGTTCTTGGATCACTTTCGCATTGTCCCAACATCCTAGATTGAGGGACTGTTAGAATAGCACATGTATAATGACGTGTTACTGTTGCAGTCAGCTGAGTCTGTTACTGTTATAGTTCTGTTACTATTAGTCTGCTAATGACAGTTATAGTCATTAGTTACTAGTCAGAGTTAGTTATGAGTTTATTCTGTTAGTTGAGCCGATAAAAGAAACACTTTGTATAGTTCTGAACTTAGTTGAATACAGAAAAGATTTAGGTGTTGTTTGGTAGGAGGTAAATTTTGAGATGCCTGAGATTTTGAGGTTGTCATTCCTACTTTCCATCGTTTGGTAGCACAAAAGTGAAAAAAATCCCGGAAAACTTGTTTTCTTGGATTTCCCTCTTCAGTGTAAATTTGTTTCCAAAATCCAGTCCCAAAATACCACAGATACGTTAGTAATCTTGGTTTTCCGGGAAATGCAAAATTAAGCGCAAATCAGAAGACGAAATTGACCTTGATGCATTGTGTCATTGGCTTGTGAAGAAATTGGATCTGAGAAATACAACCACATTCGAGCTCATTCATCACGTCGTTCCGAAATTACTAACGCAGATGGCCCGTCCGTCTGGGTGGTCAAATCTGAGGGAGAGGAGCTATAGACCAAAGTTGTTGCTAACAAGCACTGTTCTCCACCTTCTGTAAAATGCCCCATTTTGTAAGGTTTGATTGAATCTGTTACTTTTCATTGTCCGACAATTTTTTTTTTTCCGTTTAGATTTTTATTGTTGTGGACTTGAGTGAAGTAAACCCACGAAACAACATCTTTGTAGAAAATTGTGATTCAATGAATGTGGGTGAAGAAAACCCAGATCACTTGTTTATCTGTAGAAAGAAGAACGAATAGAAATGATATTTGAATAAAAGTGTGGAGATGGGGTTATTTTTGTAAAATAACCCCATATTCCCAGTAATATTTGACAATCAACCAAACATAAATTCAGTAAACTAAGCAAATAATCCCGGTAATATTTTGACATATCAAACAACTTTTTGCTAACATTCCCGAATAAATCACTTTCTCACCATATTCCTTGGATTCATGAATCCTGGACACTAAAGAATTTCTCCTCTACCAAACGCCCCCTTAGAGATCCTCTTAAAGCTCATTCTCTCTTTGCATTTTCCCTCTTTCTATCACTTTCTCTCGTTTTCTATTCAGAGGCAAAGCTACAACAGTTTGCTTCTTACATTTCCAAAAGACAAGATTATCCTTAAAAAAAATGCAATAGCCAGCAACTGACCACCTTTTTATTAGAGAGCGAGCTCAATCTGCATTAGAGAGGCCTTCTATCTCACAGTGATCATAATCAATATACAAGATGCTTCATTGAAGATATCATACAAAACGCATAATAGCTTCCCAATGAGTGGTTTGACTTTTGAGAAGACGAGGCTGACTAACCCATAAGACTTTCTTCCCATTGATCATAACCATACAAATCCAATGACTAGTTGAAAAAATCGTTCACCTTTCATGCAAATATAAGATGATGTTTTAATTACTTGAGTTTGAAAGCCAAGATAGATTTTTTTTTTTAGTAGCTTTCAACCCTACAAAATGAAAATGACATACCTTTTAAATTATAGACATTCTGACAAATACATGCTAGTTATCTTACGTGCTGCATTTTGATTTTCCATTCTAGTAAAGCTACTTTATGCCAAGCAAGTCATTCACTAAATGATTTTATAAAAATTCATCGACATGTTTTCCACCATAATTTCATTTTTAATAAAAGATTACATATAGATTCATCAACCGCCAACTCCAACTAGTTTAGGATAAAGGTGATGTTGAATAAAATTTTACATATAAACTATTAGGACCCATTTGCAAGGTAAGGGACTTGGAGTCCTACATTGGTTGTATGGGCAACTAATGTGGGATTTATAAGGCATTGGACACTCTCACCCTTTGAGCTAGCTTTGGGGTGGTGCATCCCAAGGTTCTTATCAAATAGTATCAGAGTTTTCCACTATGTCTCCCAGTTGCAATCGAGCGGCGCAACTGGTGACGCTAGCATTGCAGTGTTCGCTCAGGGCTAGTAAAAAGACTTGCGCAAAGCCAGCCCGCGTGGGCGCCGGGGCTGCGGAGCATGGTGGAATGTTAGGACCCATTTGCAAGGTACGGGACTTGGAGTACCACATTGGTTATATGGGCAACTAATGTGGAGTTTATAAGATCTTGGGCACTTCCACCCTTTGAGCTAACTTTTGGGGTGGTACATCCCAAGGTTCTTATCATAAACCTTTGAGGAAACAAAAAGATTGGACAGCTAAATAGTTCGAAATTAAACATTTGTAGCCCATCCAACTCGCATAATACTTAGATAAGACATAGATAGTATTTTTGAAAATTCATAAATTATAATTGATAATGATGCGAACAGAAAGACTTACTGCTAAAACCAGAAAAGGTATGACTTCCATAATGATTAATGTAGACTTTACTCCAATAGCACTCAAAAATCCAACTGATCCAAGGACAGAAAGCATAACAAGCAAAACCCCCGAAAGACCAAGCAATACCTGAATAACATCAAGTTAAAGAATGAGTAATGTTAAATAATCATAGCAGCATCAATTCAAGAGACTATTCATAGCACTTAAAAAAGTTAAATTTTATTTCTAGTATATCTGCATCAACCACATGAGAAAAGAAATGAAAGGAAATAATGCAGTTGTTGATATTCATAAAACCTGCAAAAGAATTCAAGATAAGATGTACTTCATTTGCATTAAAAATTACAGAAGGGTCAACAACTTAAACCTGGTCTGATATTAACCTATGTCTCCCATCTTATACCACTTATTACACAGGAAATTAAAACCTCTTTAAACTTAAAATCTTAAGGCACTAAAGCAAAAAGTGAATTCATACAAATGATCTTCTTCAATTAAAAAATAGCAACTTAATAATAAAGCCCGCTTGGAGATCACATAAATGGAACAAAACCAAAATAGCTGTAACACCAACGGATGAATGAATTAGATACGATCTTGATAGAAAATGAAGAGAGAATAGAGAAGGGTATAGTTTAAGAGAAGTAAAATCTATGACAAGCACGAGGTGAAATTTTGGTCGAGGGAAAAGAAAAAATTCTGGATTCTTCGTCAATAACTAATGGCAATCTATAATGAACAATAGTGTCCATTGTAAATAGAGTAGTATAAAGTAATTTAGTGTAAGGGACAAAGTCCCACATCATGACTATCTCTTTGTAATTCCTTTTCATTCAGTTACATAATAGAGCCTCTGATGTATAGTTGAAACACACGGATTTCAATACATGCCTCTTGGGTCCTTATATTTAACATAGTATTTAGAGTCTAATGAAAGAAATCATAATTCGTGCCTTTTCGGCGGATAACTTTCCACTAAGTAAATTTTTTTCTTTTTCAAAAACGGTTACGTTCATCAATTTTCGGCCTAAATCCTTCTTCGACAACCATCCAAGAGCCTATGACCGACGTTGACCACTGTTGACCGGCAACTTCCTGGCATTGACCAATGATTTTTTTGGCGGTGTCTGTCTCTCCAGTGTAAGGGGGCGAACCGGAGCAGTGGTAAAATTGTCCCTTCATGACTGAAAGGTCATGGGTTCGAATCCAGGAAACAGCCTCTTTGCAATTATGCAAGGGTAAGGCTGCGTACAAGGATTTCCTCCACCCTACACTCGCTAGTCGGGTTTAACGGGGAGTGGTTTTTGGTCTGTCTCTCCAGTGTGTTCAATAGCCAGATCTGGCCCCTTTGCCCTTCCTAAGGTTGTCTTGACACATATGACTTTTAATACCATGCTTTTGTTGCACACATTGGTAATAATTTTATTGGTTTGACTCATACTCCATCAATTGGTCATTGGATTCTTTATTTCAATGCTCCTGATCACATCTTCGGTAATAACTACATATTCTCTTTCTTTCTACCTCTGGTTACTTGCCTACGATCACTATGGCTAATGTTTCCCAAATATAGTCTCGTGGGGTTGGAACTATCTGCATCTTTCCCTCACATTCTATTCATAATATGCTTTATATCCCTAGTTCCCCCTTTAATCTTATATCCATTTCGTTCGCTTGATTGTCTCATCTCTTTTACCAAAGACTCTGTTGTTTTACCAGGTTGGGATTTGAGGACGATTGGTGTTACTGTTAACTATGAGTGTAATGGCCTTTATCAGCTTTCCATCTCTTCTCGTGCTTCCAAGAATCTTCACTCAATATCCAAGCTCAACTTGGTCATCCTAGTCTTGGTAAGCTCTAAAAGATAGTGCCTCGTCTATCAAATTTGTCTACCTTGCAATGTGATGCGAGTCATGTTAATTAAGGAAACATATATGTAGTTCCTTTCCCAAAAAAGTCAATCGTTGTGCTTTATCTCCCTTTAGTTTGGTTAATTCCAATGTTAGGGGCCAAATCGTAATGAGTCTACCATGTGGTTTACATACTATGTCACATTTATTGATAATTATTCTTTGTGCACTTAGTTATTTTTTAATGATAAATCGGTCTGAGTTGTTTTTCATATTTCAACAGTTTTATCATGAAATTCATACTCAATTTGGTGTTTCTATCTGCACTTTCCGTACTGACAATGCACGTGAATATTTATCTCACCCATTTCAGAATTTAATGGCATCTCATAGCAATCTTTACCAAACGTCTTGTGCTCATACTTCCCAACAAAATGGGGTCGCTAAACGAAAGAACCAACATTTCATTAAAACAACTCGGACGTTGTTATTCCATTGGTACGCCCTCCTCTGTCCTGGATAACCATTAACTAAGTACCTTATTCTATGTTGTTTCCCATCAACCTTTGCATTCATTGGCCCCCCGTGTGTTTGGTTCTACCTATATTGTCCATAACCTTAGTTTTCGCCTTGATAAATTGGTTACTCAATCCCACAAATGTGTCTTTCTTGGTTACACTCAATCTCAGAGGGGTTACGAGCGTTACTCTCCTACTATGAAGCACCGACACTTCAAAAATCCCGACGTGTCGTATTCGACACTTTCTGACACTCGGACAATCCCCGACACTTCAACGCGCATTGTAGAAACCCAAAAAAGATTCAAAGGTTGCGTTGCGTTGCGTTTTTAGTTCTAACTATTAGATTCGTTGGATTACTATTACCATTTTATTGAATTTAATATAAATATTTGTAATATCTTATGTTTCTTTGCAAAATTAATGGGTATTATAAGTTTAACTTTATTTTTTTGTTAAATTATTGAATATTAAATATAAGATACGTAACATAAATTAAAAATATTATTCAATATCAAAACGTGTCCTAACGTGTCAAAATCTAATATTTTTTAGAATTAATGTAATACCCCATATTTTCTTTTAATAAAATAATAATAATAATAATAATATAATAATAATAAATATTTTTGGATAATAATGATATTTAGTATTTTTGTAATTAATATTATTGGTATTTAATATTTTTAATTAATGAGTTAATAATAGTTAAAATAATAAGGGGTAAGATAATAATAGTAATATTATTTGATTGATGTGATAATATATAATTATATATATATATATATATATTAGATGATAAATTATGATTAATTGATTTATTAATTGATTGATGATTTATGTATTTATGTTTGATTAATAATAATTGATTAATAATGATTGATTGGTAATGTTGATTGGTAATTTGATTAGATATAATGAGTTAGCATTGAGTCAGTAATGTATGAAGTCAATATCTGAGTCAAATACATCAATAAAGAAAAAGGAAATAAATGCACGAAACTCATATCCGAGCCCAAAACTTCAACTATAAATAGAGGCCTAGCCTAAACAAACTAATTCACTCTTCAACATTTCTCCTCTACTACTCTCTCTCCTTACTTCAAAAGTTTATTTGTTTTATTTTCTATATTCTTTTGGTTACCAACCGGTTCTCTGTTCCAAATTATTCTCTTCTAGAAGTTAGCGAAAACGGAGACCAGGTAATCCTAATCCCTAGAGAGTCATAGATTATATTGATATGAATTTTGGTATATGTAATCCTATTCGTAGGTTATTTCTTTTATAAAACTTGGATGTAATCTTAATCCCTAGATGTTCTTAGTATTTCTGTATGAATATTTTTTATATATATAGGTATTTGTTTTTTTTTAAAATTTAAATTACTACATATGATAATTAGAATATGGATACAAGTTGGAATGAAAGAGAATTCCGAATAAGCTTGCAATATATGATATAAACTTTTATTTTAGAAATTATGATTATGTGCAATATATGATATAAAATGTTATTATTTTAGAAATTATAATTATGTGCAATGTATGGTATAAGATTTAATTCAGGTGCAATATATGGATCTTATTGAATAATTATGAAAATTATGGAATTATAATACTCTTTAAGAAAAACTTTCCAAATATGTGTTTTAATGATTGAATTTGAATATTTATAACTATGATAATTGATGTGATGGGATTATTTGAATGACGATGATTGGATTTGAATTTTTCTATGATGAATGTTGCAGATTTGAATTATTATATCCTTGAATAAATTTGAAAGTTATGATGAGGATCGGATTTGGATTTTACTATGACGAACGTTGAAGATTTGAATTATTATATCCTTGAATAAATTTGAAAGTTATGATGAGGATCGGATTTGGATTTTACTGTGATGAACGTTGAAGATTTGAATTATTATATCCTTGAATAAATTGGAAAGTTATGATGATGATCGGATTTGGATTTTACTATGATGAATGTTGAAGATTTGAATAGTTATATAAATTCAAAAATTTATGATAATAGTTGTTTGAATTATGATACTTTGGAAAATTATAGTGCCCTTGAGTAACTCATTTAGAGATGATAATACTTAAAGAATAAATAATTATGATTGAATCTTTCCTGATTGTGTGTGTTTGTAATAATTAAATAGTGGGAGGATAGCTTTGGGATGGTACCTCCCAAGGTGATGAACACAACTTTTGGGCTTTATGCCTCCGATGTGAAACTGATGTGAAAAAGATTATATCCGTTCTTCCCAAAGTGGTATCTGGTAACAGTGGTTTTTTCCCGGGGTACTAGTAGCAACTTTGGGAAGAGGTGTGCACACTAGGAAGATGTGAATTGATTATGGCCAATTTTGATTATACGTGGCTGGTAACAGTGGTTTTTTCCCGGGTCACGGGGTAGACTGGCAGGGTTTCCCGGGTCTACCATGGTTCTCTTCCCACTAAGTACAATGAACTTAAACATGATTAATAATGAAACGTTATTTGATTTGATTATGATGAATGTCATTGAATTGTGAATATTACCATTTATGTAATATTATGATTAATGTTGTGCTAAATATGTTAGTTGACAATTACCCTTATACACTAAATGGACTAAATAATCTTAAACATGATTAATAATGATATTAATACTTGATTTGAGTTATGATTAAATGACTTATTTGAATTATTGCTTGATTTATGATTAAATTTCTTATTTGAATTATTACTTGATTATGATTAAATGACATATTTGAATATTGCTTGAGTTATGAATAAATGACATATTCGAAATATTAATTGAGTTGATTATGTTGATTATTCTTAAATAAATGTCTTGATTGATATTGGGTTATATTATCCTCGTTTTGTATCTTGATTGGGATTACCAGCTTTGCTGACTTTTGTGTTTGTTTGACTGCAATGATCCTGCGGCTGCGGGGGAGCAGATTTTCAGTGAAGCATGTTGCAAAGGATGGGGCTAGCTGTGGGCAGTGAGGATCACGACTCGGATATTTCTAGCTGTCATAAATATTATGTATAAAAAAAAACTGTAGTCTTAGATTTTTATTTGAATGTAATAGAGTTAGCCTTGCACTTGTCCCTATACAAGTGCGGCGGTAACACTTCCCAAATTTGATTATTTTGAACTTCCGCTGTTATTTATAAAATTATTGAATTTATTTATGCTATTATAAATTGTTAGAATTTGGGGTGTTACAATTAACGTGTCGGAGTGTCGTGTCGTATCGTGTCCCGTGTCGGTATCAGTGCTACATAGCTCTCCTACTCTTCGTTGTTATCTAATCTTGGCTAATATTACCTTCTTTGAGTTAGATTCCCACTTTGGATCCTCTTCATTAACACCATGAGTCAGTTTATACTACCTTATCGCTTCCTTCGATCTCGATTGAGTTCACACCACCACCACAATTTCCTCCTGCCTAAGATGAACCAATTTTTGTCCACCCATTACAGGTCCATCACATGATATTGCACCAGCTCCTGTTGTTACTAAATTTCCTGCAAACTCTGCTTCGGCAATTTCTCCGCCTCCAACTTCAACCTTGCCTCCTGACAGTGGCCTACTCATTGCTCTCCACATAGGTCTTCGTACTACTTGAAATCCCCCTCCCCAATTATGTTACTTTGAGTTATCATCGACTTTCACCTTTGCATTTTGTTTTTCTTTCTTCCTTGTCTTCTATGACTATTCTGAAGACTATAGGTGAGGCTTTATCTCATTTAAGATGACAACAAGCTATGATTACCGAGATGTGTGCCCTTCAAAGTAGTGGTACTTAGGACCTTATTCTCCTTCCCTTTGCGGAATCTGTTGTTAGTTACACACGGATATACTATGAAAGTTGGTCCTGTTGGTCAAGTGGGCTATCTCAAGGCCCGGTTGGTGGTTAAAGGATACCCTTAGATCTTTAGCATAGATTATGGAGATATATTCTCCATGATGGCAAAAAAGACCTATGATCGCCTCTTTCTTACTGTTAGAATATTAGATATGATATGATTAGATTTGATTAGATATGATTGGATTCTGTCTTATCCGTAAATAGTCTGACTGTATTCTGACTGTATTAGGATTAGGTTTGGATTAGGTTTGGGCCTTACACTTAAGCCCATTAGGGTCTCTATATATTGTAACTCCCTGACACAGATCAATACACAACGTATTCTTTTACATTTAACTTGGTATCAGAGCTCTTTCGTTCTAGGAACCCTCGCTTCCGCTCAGAAACCTTGTTTTTTGCTTTAAAAACCTAAGCCCACTGCTTAGGAGTCCTCTTTCTTGCCGTGCGTCCTTCCGGCAAGCCTTCTAGGGCTGTAAACAGCCTCTGAGTGATTTTTCCAAACGCGTCAGCACCTCCGACGGCCACCGGAACCACCGCCCGCCGTCAGAATCATTGTTCAGGCAACCGGAGACTTTTTCCGGCGACTTTTCCGACCAAACTTCACGCGATCAGGACCCTCTCTTCCCGGCGACCAGGTCTGTGGTGGTCCGGTCAGCACCGCATATCCCACGCGCCGTCACGCACCACCTGTCTTCACTGCGCGTGGGCTTCACGCGCCACCTTCTGCCGGCGCGTGAGCACTATTCCGGCGGCTTTTTCCGTCTGGTCTTGGACAGAGAAGCTCGTCTTCTCCTCCCCTTTCTGGATCTGTGATTGTTTCTCTGTGGGGCTGACCTTAGACGCGTGGTTCTTCTTGATTGGATATCGTTTGCCTTCGTTTACGGCTTTTATATTTTATCTTTAAATGGCAGCAACATCTCCTGATCTCTTGGAGGTTAACTCTCCTTCTATTGTTGCAAATATAGCTCAGTCAGACAAAGCATCATTTGGTTCAGGTTCGGACTGTGCTGCACTCCAAACCCCTCTCAGGAAGGCTTCTCCTCAGTCTCAGCCTTATACTGGTAATCCCGTTGCTTGTGTTTCTCATTCTACATCACTTGGCACTTGGATATTTGACTCCGGTGCTACCGATCATCTCTGTGGTAATAAGGAACTTTTTACATCTCTTACTTATTCTGATCATTTACCGTCTTTTACCCTTGCGGATGGAACCAAAGCCCCAGTTCGTGGGATTGGACAAGCTCGTCCGACCTCTACCTTGGCCCTGACATCTGTCTATTACATTCCTGGCATCCCTTATAACTTAATTTCTATTAGTAAGTTGATCCACTCCCTCACTTGCACCATTACTTTCTCTAACCATTCTGTTTCTGTGCAAGATCCGGGTACGGGGAAAATGATTGGAGTGGGTCGTGAGTCACGGGGGCTTTATTATCTGGATGTGCCTCGTCCTTCAGTAGCATGCTCTCTCACAGAATCTCCACAACTTATCCACAGTCGCCTTGGTCATCCAAGTCTTTCAAAGTTGCAGAAAATGGTTCCTCTTTTGTCCGGTCTTCAGTCTTTAGATTGTGTGTCATGTCAACAAGGGAAGCATACACGCTCCTCTTTTGCCAGTCGAGTCAATAAACGAGCTGATGCCCCTTTCTCTCTTGTTCATTCAGATATCTGGGGTCCAGGTCGTACCTTGTCTGTCTTAGGTTTTCGGTATTTCGTTACCTTTATTGATGATTTTTCCCGTTGCACTTGGACCTATTTAATGAAAAATCGTTCTGAGTTATTTTCCATTTATAAAAAGTTTTCTACTGAGATCCATACTCAATTTGGTGTTTCTATTCGTATTCTACGTAGTAATAATGCTAAGGAATATGTTTCTATTGATTTTTCTAATTTCTTGGCCACACAAGGTACTTTACATCAAACTACTTGTCCTCACACTCCACAACAAAATGGGGTGGCTGAACGTAAAAACAGACATCTCATTGAAACTGCCCGTACCCTTCTTATTCATATGCAGGTTCCTCTTCACTTCTGGGCAGATGCTGTACTCATCTCTTGTTTTCTCATCAATCGCATGCCTTCATCTGTGCTCCACAATGACATTCCTCATAATCTATTACTTCCAGATGTTCCTCTTTATCCTCTAACTCCACATGTCTTTGGTTGTACTTGTTTTGTTCATGATCTCACTCCTGGTAAGGATAAGTTAACATCCAAAGCCTTTCAATGTATCTTTCTTGGTTATTCTCGTCTTCAAAAGGGTTATCGTTGTTATTCTCCCGACCTTAAGTGTTACTTAGTTTCCGCTGATGTCACTTTTCTTGATCAACAACCCTTTAATTCTATCCCATCTCAGATGTCACAGGTTGATCATGTACTTCCTGTCCCTTTTCTTGACTTGTCTTTGCCAGCTGCAGGTGCTTCTATTCCAGATGAGCAACCTATTGCTTCTATACCTGAGGACCGTCCACTTCTCACCTATCAGCGTCGCAAAACTGTGCCTCCTGTCGACTCGACTCTTGCTGACTCATCGCCCACTGCTATTGCTTCTTCCCCTCCGGATCCTTCATCAGAGACTCTTCCCATTGCTCAAAGAAAAGGTACACGTACTACTCGTAACCCTTATCCTCTTTATACCTTTTTGAGTTATGACCGTCTTTCTTCACCTCATTTCACCTTTGTTTCTAGTCTTTCTTCTATTTCTATTCCTAAGACCACAGGTGAAGCACTTTCCCATCCAGGGTGGCGCCAAGCAATGCTTGATGAGATGACTGCACTTCATTCCAATGGCACTTGGGACCTTGTTTCTGCTCCTCCAGAGAAGTCTATAGTTGGTTGTCGCTGGGTTTTTACTGTGAAAGTTGGACCTGATGGCCATATTGATCGTCTCAAGGCACGTTTAGTTGCCAAGGGTTTTACTCAAATCTTTGGCCTTGATTATAGCGATACATTTTCTCCGGTCGCTAAGATGGCGTCAGTCCGCCTCTTTCTTGCCATTGTTGCTGTTCGTCACTGGCCACTCCTTCAACTTGACATCAAAAATGCCTTTCTTCATGGTGATTTACAAGAAGAAGTTTACATGGAGCAACCACCTGGTTTTGTTGCTCAGGGGGAGTCTGGAAAGGTGTGTCGTCTTCGGAAATCCTTATATGGTCTCAAGCAGTCTCCTCGAGCATGGTTCAGTCGCTTCAGTTCTGCTGTTCAGGCGTTTGGCTTAATCCGCAGTAAAGTTGACCATTCTGTGTTTTATAGGATTACATCTCCTGATAAGTGTATCTATTTGTTAGTCTATGTTGACGACATCATTCTCACCGGAAGTGATCAAGACGGAATTCGTCAGTTAAAACAGCATTTGTTTAGTACATTTCAAACAAAGGACCTTGGGAAGCTGCGTTACTTCTTGGGAATTGAGGTGGCGCAATCAAGACAGGGCATTTCTATCTGTCAAAGGAAATATGCCTTGGATATCCTAGAAGAAACTGGTATGTTGGGGAGTAAACCAGTTGATACACCTATGGATCCTAATGTCAAGTTATTACCCGGACAGGGGGAGCCGTTATCTGATCCTGGACGTTATCGGAGGCTAATTAGGAAGCTCAATTATCTTACTGTGACTAGGCCAGATATTTCTTTCGCTGTCAGTACGGCCAGTCAGTTCCTTGATTTCCCTTGTGATTCACATTGGGATGCTGTTGTGAGGATCCTCCGATACATCAAAGGAGCACCAGGAAAAGGTTTGTTGTATTCGGATCAGGGAAATACAGAAATTTGTGGTTACTCAGATGCCGATTGGGCAGGATCACCCTCGGACAGACGCTCTACTTCTGGTTATTGTGTCTTCTTCGGAGGAAACTTAATCTCATGGAAAAGTAAGAAACAACCTGTTGTTTCCCGATCTAGTGCAGAAGCTGAGTATCGTGCAATGGCAAATACTACCTGTGAGTTGATCTGGTTAAAGCAGTTGATTCAGGAGCTTCATCTTTGTGAACAGAAACAACCCATGACACTCATCTGTGATAATCAAGCTGCGCTACATATATCCTCTAATCCTGTTTTTCATGAGAGGACCAAACATATAGAGATTGATTGTCACTTCATTCGGGAAAAGATTCAGTCAGGAGAAATCAAGACAGCTTTTGTCAACTCGTCTAATCAACTAGCAGATGTTTTCACTAAAGCTCTTAGAGGTCCTCGGGTTGAATACATTTGTAACAAGCTTGGTGCTCATAATATATACGCACCAGCTTGAGGGGGAGTGTTAGAATATTAGATATGATATGATTAGATTTGATTAGATATGATTGGATTCTGTCTTATCCGTAAATAGTCTGACTGTATTCTGACTGTATTAGGATTAGGTTTGGATTAGGTTTGGGCCTTACACTTAAGCCCATTAGGGTCTCTATATATTGTAACTCCCTGACACAGATCAATACACAACGTATTCTTTTACATTTAACTCTGGTCGTTATCCATCACTGGCGTCTTTATCAGTTGGATGCCAAAAATGTTTTCCTTCATGGTGATCTTGTAAAAGAAGTTTATATGGAGCAAATTCCTGAGTTTGTTGCTCAAGGCGAGTCTAGTCTAGTTTGTCATTTTTGCAAGTCTTTACATGGTCTTAAACAATCTCCACAGGCTTGGTTTGAAAGATTTAGCAATGTTGTACAACAGTTTAGCATGACTCAGAGTAAGCACTTAGTGTTTTATCATCCCTCTGTTTCAGGATCCATTTATTTAGTGTGTATATTGATGACATTGTCATTACGGTGATGATTATCATGACATTACTCAAGTAAAACAACATCTCTGCCTTCATTTTCAGATAGAGGACCTTGGAAGACTCTGGTATTTCTTTGAGATAGAGGTGGCCTAATCCAAAGATGATATTTTGATATCCCAGAGGAAATATGCTATGGACATTCTTGACGATAAAATTTTATGAAATGCTAAGCCAGTCGACATTCCTATAAATCCAAATTTTAAGCTTCTGCCAAATCAGGGGCCTTCATTCTCAGATCTAGAAAAGTATTGACTATTAGTTGGGAAGCTAAACTACCTCACAGTCACTCGACCAGACATCTCATTTACATTCAATGTAGTAAGTCAATTCCTGAATTCTCTTTGTGAAGATCATTGGAATGCAGAGATTCATACTTTTAAGTGCATCAAGACAGCTCCAGTAAAAGGTCTCTTTTATGGAGACAAAGGTCATACCCGAGTTATAGAATATTGAGATGCTGATTGGGCAGATTACCTCACTGATAGAAAATCCATTTCTACATATTGTGTATTTGTTGGAGATGACTTAGTTTTCTAGAAAAGCAAGAAACAAAGTAATGCTTAAGACTGGTATAAATCACAGTTATGGAGAATTTATTGTTAGTGTTAGAAAAGTCTAATATAAAAGTATTAAAGTGGTCTTCACCTGACAGCTTGAGCTTTTAGGTGAAATGGTTCTTTAATATGGTATCACAGTCGGAGGCTAAGTGGTTGCAAGTTTCATCCTGACCGACCCTCATTCTTTTAATAATTATTTAAAAGAATGAGCTTGAGCTTGAGACTGGTATAAATCACAGTTATGGAGAATTTATTGTTAGTGTTAGAAAAGTCTAATATAAAAGTATTAAAGTGGTCTTCACCTGACAGCTTGAGCTTTTAGGTGAAATGGTTCTTTAATATGGTATCAGAGTCGGAGACTAAGTGGTTGCAAGTTTCATCCTGACCGACCCTCATTCTTTTAATAATTATTTAACTATGAAATTTCTTAGCACAGGTAGGTGGGCGTGTGCATTATCAATCTTTCAAACTCAGTGGGCTCTTGTGTGAGGGGGTGTATTAGAAAAATCTAATATAAAACCTTAAAAGTAGTCTTCACTTAGCAACTTAAACTTTTAGGTTAAAATGATTCTTTACTTTTACCATGACTCATTAGTAAGATAATGTCATTGACGAGGTTTATATGGAGCAACCTCCTAGATATGTTGCTCATGTGGAGTCTTCTAGACTAGTTTGTCATCTCTGCAAATCTAAGTATAGCCTTAAACAATCCCCTCGAGCTTGCTTTGATAGATTTAGCACAGTTTTTCAACAATTCAATATGACAAAGAATAAGGCTGACCACTCAGTTTTCTATCATCATTCAACTAAAGGGTGCATTTACTTGATTGTTCACATCGACGATATGTCATGAACATTCTTAAGGAAATAGCTCTGTTTAATGCAAAGTCTAATGATACTCCTATGGATCCAAATGCTAAGCTTATGCCAAATCAAGGACTGGAACTTTCAGATCCAGGAAGTTTTAAAAGATTAATTGGAAAACTAAACTACTTCACACTCACTTGTCCAAACATCTCTTTTGTAGTCAGTGTGATAAGTGGTAAGTTGGTTCCTATATTCATCTTAGGAAGGACATTGCGATGAAGTAATTTGTATCCTAAAGTACATTTAAGGTTCTCCAGGAAAAAGACTTATTTATGAACAAGTTCCCCAATAGCTGGTCCACTTTTCAGTATTGTGTATTCATTGGGGATAAGTCAAAAGGTCAAGTGCTGCAACATAATATCCAGTCTTGACATAAGCAACTAGTGAACTCATTTAGCTCAAAAAATTACTTTAAGAACTCAGATTTGGGGAGGTTACGCAAATGACGCTCATTTGTAATAAATCAATTTGCATTTCATATCTTCTCAAATCCAGTGTTTTATGAGAGGACCAAACACATTAAGGTAGATTGTCATATCATTAGAAGGAAGTACTTATCTAGAGACATCACCACTCACTCTGTTAATTCAAATGACCAGTTGGCTTAAGTTTTCACTAAGTCCTTGAAAAGTTATTGGATAAGTTATATACACAACAAGCTTTATGCATATGACCTATATGCTCTAACTTAGGAGGAGTGTTGGAAAATACGTATATAATGTCTAGATTCATTATATAAGCTAAGCATCATCATGTACCAACAGTAATTAGCATATCTATGGTCTCTGTGTTCATTACTTTTTGCCTCTATCATTAACTCTTCGCGTGTAGTTTGACTTATGGATTTCCTCATATGTCTCTCGTTTTCTCTTCTCTTAACATACATCAAGAAGTACTTTTTAGCACTTGTATTCAGCATGCATGTATGTACACAAACAATTCACTATCTCAGTGGACAATCAATATATGGAAAAAAGACTATGGGAAACTGAAGAAAAGAAGAAGTGGAAGAAGTGTTTTATCTGAATAATACTTTCTTGATTCATTGAGAGACCCAATGGGTCCTTTTTATATTGAGTACATCCAACTACCTCAACTACTTTAATAAATATACAACCACAAACTACATCAATAAATATACAACTACCAACTAAATATACAACTACCAACTACATCAATAAATACTATCTAGAATATTCTACATATTCTACACTCCCCCTCAAGTTGGGAGATATATATTGATCATTCCCAACTTGCTGATCAAATTCTCAAAGGTCAGCTTAAGTAATCCTTTGGTGAGGATATCCGCCGTCTGTTCCTTGGTAGGTATATATGTCAAGCATACACTACCGTCTTCTAATTTCTCTTTGATAAAGTGACGATCAACTTCCACATGTTTTGTTTTGTCATGATGAACAGGATTTTGAGCAATGCTGACAGCAGCCTTATTATCACAATATAATCTGATAGGTAGGGAATAAGAGATCTTCAGCTCCTCCAGAAGCCTTCGTAACCAAATTCCTTCACAAATACCATGTGCTAGAGCCTGAAATTCCGCTTTTGCACTGCTTCTTGCAACAACAGTTTGTTTCTTACTTCTCCAGGTCACAAGGTTTCCCTAGACATAAGTACAATATCCTGAAGTAGATCTTCGGTCCATTGCAGAGCCAGCCCAGTTTGCATCTGTATAGATTTCAATCATCCTTTTGTGCCCCTTTTTAAAGAAAATTCCTCGACCAGGGGTATTTTTGAGGTATTTGAGAATTCTATAAACAGCACTAAGGTGTTTTTCCTTAGGAGAATGCATGAATTGGCTAACCATGCTCACAGCAAAAGCAATATCAGGACGAGTGTGAGACAAATAGATTAATTTTCCCACTAGTCTCTGGTACTGCTCCCTATCAACATCTTCCCCGTCCTCAACTCCCATCTTGATATTAGCTTCAATTGGAGTCTCTGTCGGCTTGCACCCAAGCATACCTGTTTCTTGCAACAGGTCTAGAATGTATTTTTTCTGAGTTAAAGAAATTCCTTCCTTACTCCGAGCAATTTCCATGCCAAGGAAATATTTGAGAGATCCAAGATCTTTTAGTTCAAACTGGTCAGCTAAACATTTTTTTAAAGAGGTTATCTCCTCGCTATCATTACGAGTGACAATTATGTCATCAACATAAACGATCAGAATAGCAATTCTTCCTTTGTCGGAGTGTTTAAAAAATAAAGTGTGATCAGTCTGAGCTTGGGTGAACCCTCTTCCCTTAACAGCTTGAGTAAATTTTCCAAACCATTCTCTGGGAGATTGTTTAAGTCCATAGAGAGACTTCTGCAACTTGCACACAGAACCATCCCCTTTTTCAAAACCAGGAGGTGGATCCATGTAAACTTCCTCATGGAGATCACCATTCAAGAAGGCATTCTTAACATCTAACTGTTGCAATGGCCAATCAAGGTTGGCGGCAAGAGATAGCAGAACGCGGATAGTGTTAAGTTTGGCAACAGGAGCAAATGTCTCCTGATAATCTATCCCATGAGTCTGAGTAAATCCCTTAGCAACTAATCTGGCCTTATACCTATTGATGCTATTGTCTGCATTGAATTTTATTGTGAACACCCACTTGCAACCAACAGTTTTCTTTCCTTTAGGTAATGTCACAAACTCCCATGTTCCATTTTTTGAAAGTGCATCCATTTCTTCTAATACTGCATTCCTCCATTTTGGGTCATCAAGTGCTTTTTGGATATTTTTAGGTATCCTGGTACTATCTAACATAGTGTGGAAAGCACGAAAACCTGGAGACAACTTTTCATATGAGATATAATGGGAAATAGGATGAGCAGTGCAAGATCTAGTACCTTTCCGAAGAGCAATAGGCATATCAACATTGGTTGTACTAGTACATTCAAGTGGGTTGCTGGAACAAGGACTCGAGTCAGGATCCTGGCAGTCTAGAGTATCTTCATGTGTTTTGTGCCTGCTGTAAAATTTTCCCCATTTACCAGGAGGATCACAAGGAGGATCATTAGATTCAGGTATAGTTGCTCCCCCTGTTTCCTTCCCAATAACTCCACCTGTTTCCAAAGGCAAAGGTAAGACAGCAACATCATTTGGTTTCCCAAGCTTATCTTCATCCATACCAATACCAATAGACTCCCCCTGAAGAGAAGTCGGGGAAAAAAAGGATTGTCTCATAAAAGGTAACATCCATGGAAACAAAAACCTTACGGAGAGAAGGTGAGTAACACTTATAACCTTTTTGATTAGGGGAATATCCTATGAAGACACATCTGATGGATTTAGGGTCAAGTTTGGACCTTTGATGTGGAGGAATATGTACAAAAACCACACAGCCAAATATTTTGGGAGGAAAAGAAGAAAGAGCACTGAAAGAGGGAAAAGATTTAGTAAGACAGGATAAAGGAGAATGAAAATTTAGTACCCGAGAAGGCATCTGATTAATGAGATAACAGACTATCAAGACGGCTTCCCCCCACAGATATTTAGGGACATGCATCGTGAATAAAAGAGCTCGAGCAACTTCAATTAGATGTCTATTTTTCCTTTCAGCCACCCCATTTTGTTGAGGGGTGTTAGGACAAGAACTTTGATGAATAATTCCATGCTGGTTTAGGTAATCTCCAAGAACTGAATTAAAATATTCAGTACCATTGTTTGTTCGCAGAATTTTGATAGAAGTCTGAAATTGAGTTTGAATCATAGCATGAAAGTTTTTAAAAGTGGATGCTGCCTCAAACTTATCTTTTAAGAGATATACCCAACATACCCTAGAATGATCATCAATGAAAGTAATAAACCAACGAGCACCCGAGACATTTTTTTCACGAGCAGGTCCCCAAATATCACTATGAATCAATGTAAAGGGAGAAGATTCATGATATTTCTTAGGAGAATAAGTGACACGAGAGTGCTTTGCAAGCTGACAAATATCACAAAGAAGGGAACTTGTCTTTTTATTGATAAATAAGTTCGGCAATAACTTCTGGAGATAAACAAAATTTGGGTGTCCCAACCTACGATGCCATAACAAAACATCATTACAGTCATCTGATAAACATAGAGAGTGGTTCGAAAAAAATCCTCTTTTCACAATGAACATTTGTAAAATAGTATAGCCCTTCTTCCTCTCTAGCATTGCCAATCATCATCCCCGAGTCCTGTTCTTGAAAGATACAAGCATTTGCAGAGAACTTAGCAACACAATGCAACTCAGCAGTAAGTTTGCTAATAGAGATGAGATTACAAGTAAGAGAGGGAACATGAAGTACTGAGTTCAAAATAATATGCTCAGAAAGTTTAATGGATCCCTTTCCCGCAATAGTGGAGAAATTCCCATCAGCTGTTCTTATTCGTGACGGGTGATAGTAAGGGGTATAGGAGAAAAATAAGGTTGCATTACCTGTCATGTGACCAGAGGCTCCTGAATCAAGGATCCAACGATTACTATGTTCAACATGGAATGCCATACCTTTTTGAGCAACATGACTAGTTGCCTCAGCAGGTTGAGACATCAATTTCTGAAAAGACGAATTTTCAAAATTTTCAACGTCCATGGTTTTCTAACAACAGGTACCCAGAAAAAAGTTCCTCCAAATACGATTTTGACCCTCAAAACAGGAAGAGGGTTGCTCGCAAAAATCAATGAATGAGAGCAATCTTGGCTACAGTGAAACAGTAATTGCTACAATAATGAACAGTACTGCTACGGGTCTTCTGTGGGCTGGCTCAGAATCTTGTTCTGAACCTAATGGTGGCCTTGGTTTCGTGGTTGGAGGTGTCTAGGTAAGGATTCTGGCTTGGGCAGTGGCTAAAACGAAAAAAAAAGGAATAGGAAAATGACTTAAAAATAAATCAGAACGGGGAAGAGACTGGAATATAACCAGCTCTTGATACCATGAAGAAAAGAAGAAATGGAAGAAGTGTTTTATCTGAATAATACTTTCTTGATTCATTGAGAGACCCAATGGGTCCTTTTTATATTGAGTACATCCAACTACCTCAACTACTTTAATAAATATACAACCACAAACTACATCAATAAATATACAACTACCAACTACATCAATAAATACTATCTAGAATATTCTACATTCTACAGAAACTTAAAGAAAAATATCATACCTTGGACGAGAGGAAGACAGAAGATAGATGACGTGGTGTATCTCCCAAGGTGATCGATATATAAGCAAACATTACAATATAGCTCACCTAATAAGATGTTGAAGATCAAATTAAATGTATATTACAATAAAGTACATTTAAAAGAAACAACAACGAAAATAATCAGTCATGAGCTTACACATAACACAAACCAGATTTTCACATTCAGTTGAAGAAAATAGAAATTTCTTACAAGTATTGTTATCACATCTGCTGTGCTTTCTCTCTTTAATTCTTCCTCAATTGAACTTTCAGTCGAAAATGACAAAGTAAGATTGCTAGATTGCACCATTGGCAACAATTCCTCCTGCAAAATGTAAAATTGGTTCAAAATGTGATGTAGGTAAGAAATGAGAAGAAAAGAGGGATAGCTACAAAGTAGCTAAGCATTAAGCTAGCAAATCCTCTCTATTTAACATGCTAAAGCACAATTACTCAGGAAACATGCATGTTATATAGCCTCTTGTGCTTTGACAGTATAATCAATTTAATTCAAACCTTCAGATAAGCAGGTATAGGAAAGATTCCCTGTTGGCTATTGTACTGCATGGATATTATTGTACTTTCATGTATTCTCACCTACACACTCCTAACCCAATTTGGTAACAGCTTGTCCGTTTCTCTCTTCTCTCTCTCTCTCTCTCTCTCTCTCTCTCTCTACCACTTACATATAATAACCCAAATCCCATGCTAACAGTGCCTTAAAGAATGCAGTTAGAGATATAAGGCTGGGTCATATTACTACAAAAACTTGATGTATTTGGGCCACGAGGTTGGACTTTTTCAATTTATTCACCTAGTAGCTACTAAGATCATTAGACTTTCTCTCAGGCATTTTTCACAGCTGCAAAAAACTCCCACATCATGGTCATCCTTAGGAGGTTTCTTCGGAGAATTACAGTTAATGAGTACGTAATTTGGTACCTTGTTTATAAGGACTAATTAACCAATCAAAGTTGCCATTCAGTTAATTTTGGTTATTTATGTCGAATTGAATCACGGGCTATTTGATCCTTATCTGAAAATAAGTTGCCAAAATTCTCCTTGATAGCAAGTTCCCCTAGTTTCTTGCAGTGAAATATACTACCAAAGATGACAAACTATTTTCTTTCACTAATTCGGAACATAATGATACAAGTTGGGTTTATGGAGAGATATTAACAATAAAAAATAAAACATGATGCAGATTTTGTGCAAATAAGCTGCACAAGAACTAATAACGGTAATGAATATATTTAGTAGTCAAACCTTAGCTAACTGGACGAAAGCTTTTTCCCAAGCAATTGCTTTCCCATTCTCATCTCCAACTCTCGTAATTGCATTATTGACAGGGTACGTGATAATAAATGCAGAAGCCTGGAACAGGGATAATCAGCATAGCAACAAAATAATGCATAATCTAAGCCAAAAATCAATATCTTACCTCAGAATAATTGTTTCCCGAAAACCCTCCCAAGGCAGTAGGTGGCTCAAGGGGAGCCTTAAATGCACTAAAGCATGTTTCCGTAGAAGTGTAATGCTGAAAATGATAAATTCAAGAGTCAACATATACCAGATAGCCAGACAAATAACAAGGACACTTAAAATAAAGTCTTATTTTCAGCCAAACATAAGCATGCAGACGAATTCGGTATACTCGTATAGAAGTAATTATGTATAAAAGCAACTAGGAGGCATTGCACATTCAACGCATCGGATGCAAATATGCAACAGGCTACACCATCTAGGAAGAAAACAAAATGAAAAACGGAAATGTCAGGCTTTCAATTCATACCTATACAATTCTTTCAGCTAGAGATCAGTATATTTATTGGACTTTAGTATATCTGACACATTAACTTATATTGTTTTTCTATCTTATAGGCCCATAACCAAAATATACACCAGAAGAAATAGAGAAGAAGCTGGGGGCCCACAAGCCAACTAATGAATGACGTGGATCAACATGAGAAAGGTGGTAAGGAGAAATTAAGGATAAAAGGAGAATTCTGTTAGGAGGAGGGGAATATATTAGGAGGTAAGGGGATGAGTGGAAAGGCACGTATGTCGTGACTGAAATTGGGCATCTCTGATGTATTGGGAGAGACACTGACCTCTGTAAGTGTCAGCACTACCTTTTCTTCTTTGTAATTTTGTTATACTGTCATATGCATTGTAATCTGGATTTTCCAGAAAGACATAATATCAATACAAATCATATTTGCTTCTTTTTTGTTCTCGCAATCTCTGGTACCTATTACTATATCTGTCTGTTCATAAAGGAAACTGCTTTAAATGAAAACAGTTTGAATAATTAAACTAAGGAAATGCATAATCAGATTACTGGAGTTTACCTGAAAACAATACTCGGCATGTTCAACACCTCCATAGTTGTCAAAATTGTCCGGATCCATTTGAAAATACTATCAGAATAAAAATTAAGAGAAAACAAGGAAATCAAACGAAGGCATCTATGTTATGCCAAAAAAAAAACAGTGAATTGAACTGAATAGGAAAAGTCATCTGGTTGTACTACACACGCATAATGGAAGCCAAATGATTACACGTGCAACACAAAATTCAAAAGTACATCACTAATATTTTGGAAAGTGGGGTTTGGACCTGCAAAATGCTTTGAGTAGCACAGTCCTCGCCTAAAGGCTTCAAGCAAATGTCACTCAGAGATACCAACAAACCAGAATAATTTGCAAGAATTCCATCAACCTGTCATAATAATGAAATGGAAATATATTTTGTAATAAAGAAGGTCCCACTAAGCATACAACAGCTTCAAGCAAATTATAGCAAGTGAAAAGAATAGAAAACAGTAAAAAAAACACCTTTTCCTGTATTTCGAAAAGCAATTCAATATTGTCTTCAGTTATGATACTTGGTGGCTTGCCATGCTCAGATTCAGGGATTGTTGCTATTATAAGCTGAAACATACCCAAACGGTATTGAAAATGTAATTTATTTTAGATAGAACTATAGCTGTAAATAAGAAGGAAAGAAAAAAAGAACATCAAAAAGGAAACTAAAGTTGACTTAATATAACATGTTTGAATAGAATGGGATATTTTCTTGGAACTTGGAAGACATGGAAAAGAATTGGATACTAAAAATTGCATCAGAATCAAAATTATAATAAAATCAAAAAGAATGGTATCAGATAAATAACAAAAATATATCACTGCACATTATAAGCAATACAGAAACCTGTTCAATTCTGTAGAAAGGAGCAAGATGACTATCAAAAAACTCTTTCTCTTCTGCAGCCTTACTCCCTGGACCTACCCATAACTGCAACAAAAACATGATCAACAAGTTTAGAGAGAAATAAATGTTATTAATATCAAAAATAAAAATCAGAAACTGCTAGAGCAATGTTTTAGGACGGTGTTTCTTAGGATGGAGGGGAGAAAAACTATAAGCATGGTGGAGGATTAGACCCATTTTTATTCCTATGTTCCAGATAATCCCTTTTTAGTCCTTTTCCTCTTTATCTCTGCCCCCCCCCCCCCCCCAACCCCTCTTCTTTCTTTTTCTTTTTTCTTTTTTATTTTTATTTTATTTCTTACCTTCCTATTCTTTTCTGTCCTCCTATATATCCTTATTTGTATTTTTTTTTTCTCCTTGTAATTGCGTATTGCTTTTTTGTGGATAATATTATATATATGTGTGTATATATATATATATATACTTACAGTTTATTTTTATCATTTTTTCTCAATCATTTGGTACCTTTCTTTCTTTTGGGTTCATCTACCACTGACCCCAACTAATTTGGGATTAAAGTGGTGTTGTTGATGTTGTTGTTGTTGTTGCTACTGCTAGAGCAATGTTCTCCAACCTCCGGAAACAAATAAGGAAATCTTAACACAATAGTAGTATCACCTTTATTTATTTCTCCACGATTATTACCTTTATTTAGTGACTCCAGCATATGATAAAGATGGAGTACCAGAAATTTTGTGCGTTTTACGGGGGAGGGGATCAAAGAAGAATTAATATTGAAAAGACACAGAAAACAAGTTACAGATTTTGGGGATAAAGTCCTCCAAAAGGCAAAAGAACAAGAAGAAAACAAACACAAAATAACTTCAATATAAAATAATGATTATATATCATAAATTTAGAATATTTGGACTTGTCTGAAATTCAGGAATTCAGGCCCAGAAATGCACCAGAATGTATCCAAAAAGCTCAAGCAGACAGCAAAGTTTTTTCCCTAAGAATCCACCCTTGGGCAGCATTATTTTTGCTTGTAAGCACTTATTTAGCACCATAAGCCTTTACGAAAAAGTTTTTCTTCACATTACCTTATAAGAAGTATGGGGTTCAGGGTTCAGCAGTGTAAAACATTTGAAAATTGCTTGAGCCATTATGAAAAATGTGCTTATAATTTAAGCAATTGTTTCAACAGCCCATTCAAACAGGTCTAAGAGCAGATAATGAAAGGGACCAAAAGGGAAAAGAAACAAATTATTCTGCAGGCAGGAACAAGCTAGAAAATTTTAACATATAGAAGTTACAGAAACAAATCCAAATTGCGCATTGTGGATATGCTACAGATGAAAATATGATACCTTCTCAGGCCGGGTCTCCACTTCAAAACGAAGCAGACCCAAACAAAGCAAAAGAACAATTGCCAATGAGGAACAAAGTACAATAGTGGGCCTTCTAGCAACCCATCTTCCATAAGTCCTGGATGCAAAAACAAATATTAATCAATGGATAATGTAATTATAAACCCTGCAAGCGCTAGAGCTACGGACCTGTAAAAGTTTGACAAGCATCCTTGAACAAAAGAAAATTGCACCATGTTCTGCCCTTGAGGATCCATCAGTTGCACCTTTTATTTTTCATGACAAAGTCAACAAATCGATAATGAGTAATAACTAACACTACTCACTATATGAGTGCTTACAATCCAACAAATTACACATGTGCCGTAAATCATTTAATTCTAACACATCTTAATGTAGAAACAAAAGAGGCTAACTAAAAAACAAGATTTCAGATTTCAGAAATACCATCTGATCTCATGGCTAAAACACAGAAAACAGCACGAAGTTAGGTTATGAATTAAGGAAGTATATTGCCAAAAGCATCACTCTTTCTGCATCAATAACAATTGCAAGTCATTTTACATGCAAAATTGAAACATAGTTTCCTAGAATTTCAAGATCTTCAATGAATATATTCACAATAGAAAATAGCTCCCTAGTCCCTTGTATCAGATGCTAAGACACTTGCACAGAATTTTCAAGGATAGCCAATCCCATGCAGTTAAAATATGATGGGCCACTAGAGCCTCTGCCAAGGTCTTACAAAAGGCGGAAGTTCAGAAAAAGGCCAGCCCAAAAAAACAATGTGGAGATGATTGGTTCAGACCAACAAGGCAGCAGCGAGAAGATTGTGACAAGGATGGTTTCGGGAGAAAATAACAAAATGAAGTCAGTTAGAGAGAGAGAGAGAGAGAAGGAAGGGACAGCTGGCAGTTTTTGAATGGAGAAGTGGGAAAATGTTGTGTAGGTAGGTTATAGTGGTGTGGGGGCAAGAGAGGAAGGTAGGAAAAAAGTAATCAAGTAAATGGTATATGGAAAGGGAACTCTGCAAACATGTAGACGTTTGTAGGGGGAGCTGAGGTTGGAGGTTCTTATATCTGCAGCTGCTCTGGTGGATGTGTTCTCTATGTGGGTCTTTCAATTTCATTGTAATTACTCAGTCTTGTGGATAGTGGAGTCTGGTGATTACTATTTCATGACTAGTGATAGAGTCTGTATTTCCTTGTCATTGTGTGATAAGTTGGAGTCAAAGAACCTTATTGAAGGCTACTAGTGTATTTAGTTCCAGTATATTTGTCAATGCTGAGTCTGTAATTGATTAAGATGCTGCTGAGAATAGAATATAACGTGTTTGCTATTTGATTACTGAGTTGGTACTGATTGATTAGCTGTTATTGGTTTTTCCTGGATTGTGGGTGGAGAATTCTCATAGCATTAGCACAGGTGCCATCAAAATACTATAATCCAAAACAATTCTAGTGATTTCACCAAGCAGCTTAAGTTTTCGGATAGTTGGTTTATGGCATGGTATCAAAGTCTTTATGACTAATCTAGAGTTCAATCCATGCTACTCCCATTCTTCAAAGTTAAACAAGTTACAATTAAGCACAAGGTAGGTGAGCCTGTGCATTACTTATATTTCAAGCCCAAAGAACTCTTGCACGAGAGTGTGTTGGAAATTATAAAAGTATAAAATCATTCATGTGCTTTCGCGTAACAACTTAAGCTTTAGGATACTTTATTTCTACTCAAAATAAGCTTTTGTACATACCTCTTCAGGACGGGTTCCATCCTTTTGAAGGTGAGCAAAACTACTTCCTTCATTGATCGTATCAGTCAACAATGGTTCGGCGCTGGATCCAAATCTCCTCCTTTCTCTTGTCCTTCCCAGCAACGCCCATCCAAATAACACAAAAATAAATACAATGTACAAAATAGCCAATGAAAATTCCACGCATCTGACCTGCAGTTATCATTACATTATACAAAAACCAACTTCACAGCATGTATCAAAAGGTAAATGAAAGTTGTTCAGTAGGCAATCAAATATTCCACTACATCACTGCACCATTACTTTTAAAAAAGAAAAAGGAATTAAATTTATTTAGACATAAAGAAAATGAATAGTAATCATACAAAAAAAAATCAATTTCTATTGTTTCAACCTTCAGAGATCCAATTGTAATGGAGCAGGGATCCTTTTTGGGTGGAGAAGGTTCTGAATGTGAGCAGACAGGAGATGAAGGACAATCACCGCAAGAGCAGCCCAGTGAAGTGTCATTACATGAATACACAGATGCATTCATAAGTTCCATAGGAGATGAGTCAGGAATGGTTGTCTTAAAATGAATAGAATAAGGTGAACCAGGAAAACCAAGAGGCACTTTTTCACCAAGAAATGCAAACCACTCTGGCAATAATAATCAGAAATAAAATGCATTAGCGCATGAATAGTATGTATAATCCAAGCAGATATCGGGAAAAAGAAATATTCTAATGATAATGCAAACATAGAATCAGAAGCAAGCTACTTAATACCAAAATCGGAGCAAGAAAAAGTATGAATTACATAATTATAATTAAAAAAACAGCTCCAGAAGTGCTGGGGTTGATTTGGGCTATATCAAACAACACAATTTTAAGATCATTATCAGCAATAGCATCATCCATGACAGCGTGGAGGAAAGCTATTAGCATTCAGGATGGATAGACTTGTTATTTCCTATATTCCAAGTGGCATTTTTTTAATTCTTTTTCCTTATATTTATTTAATTTTTTCTTTTTTTTCTTTTCCTTCAATCTTTTCTTCCTTTTTATCTAGGTTCATCGACTGTCGACCCGAAACTAGTTTAAGATAAAGGTGATGTTAATGTTGATATTGTAAATATGATCAGATTTGCATTTCTCATTAATTTCTTAGTTAACTTATCTTCTTAGTTTCCTATTATTAGATATTGCAAATAATGCATAAATAGAAGGTCTTGTGTTACTATGGATTTCCTCAAGCAATTCAAAAATCTCTTTTCTATACAGTATAAGAGTTGGTTCCAATCCTGGACCTTCAAAATAAACCCACTTGTAAAGAACCAATTCAACTCAAAAACTTAAGCTGTTGGGTGAGACTACATTAATAGTTTTATATCTCTCAACACGCCCCCTCACACGAGAGCCCATTGGGCTTGAATGGTGGACAATGCAGAGGTCCACCTACCTGTGCGAAGAAAGAAATTCCACTAGAAAGAAAATGGGAGGCGGTGAGAATCGAACCCAGTACACCGAGACTCTGATACCATGTAAAGAACCAATTCAACCCAAAAGCTTAAGCTGTTGGGTGAGGTTACATTAATAGTTTTATATCTCTCAACACCACTCATATTATGATGGATTACCTTTAAAATTGTTAGCTCCAGCACCAACAAAATCTATGGCCCTTGTATTCATTGTCCCAAACTTTACATCCTTACAAGATTCATATAGGCCTTCTCCAAAAGTTTCAGTTACGTAAAAATCAATCCCATCCACAGTCATATTACCATTAACCTGAAAGGAACATAAGATGATCAATATCAAATTATAATTGAAGTCTAGAGTGACTTTGCAAGACTAAATCACATGATAAAAAAGAACTCATTTGTTATTTATAAAGTTGTGGTCTAGGTTTCATTTTTCGAAATAGACTAGATAAAACATTGGGATATGAATAGGTTTCATAACAAGTTGACTCCGGGAACAAGTATGGATTTCTTTCACAAAGTACAAAAACAACCTGTACTACACATACTAACTTTAACATTGCAAAAAGCGTTAAGTTGTTCTGTTTTCTTTTCAACATTTTTATCAAGGACATATTGATTAGTTATTTTCAACATTTTTATCAAGGACATATTGATTAGTTATAGAAGCAATGGAGCATGATTAAAGACACGTACAATGACCAAATGAATGCAGTTTACCAATATCAAGCTAAGCAGTGTTGCAAGTTCACTGAACTCATATCACATTTCTCCCCTGAATTAGCTATTAGAAGAACAACTGAAGTTTTAGGTTATGATTTCATTAATATATGCTCTCTCTCTCTCTCTCTCTCTCTCTCTCTCTCTATATATATATATATATATATATATATATATATATATCTTCTTTATCTTCTTTTTTGGCTGTTTTATTCTTTTGTTAACATCCACCGGTGGAGGGAGGACCTACTGTCATAAGAAAAGTATAAACCTGCAATGAAGATATTTCTATCTGGGGACTAATATATTATCTTCACTACAACTGGCTTCATCATAAACTTGGAATTATACACAACATAATTTACAATGAATGAATGGAAGTTTTGTGCTCAAATAGTTCAGTGTTATAGACCTCCTGGAAACCTCAAAAATAGCATCTCCAAACCAGAAATGCTAACAAATGGGTGTACATGCAGCTAAAAGGAAAACAAATACCAAAGCCGGGTCTTTTTATTATACTTATAAAGAGAGATATAAGCCCGGGGGCATTGAAAACATTCCTGTAACAATTAAAAAGCCACCAAAACAGAAACTTCAAAAGTCAAACAACAGTGTTACTACAAAACAAATGCCTGACCTCAGAAATAGAAGTCACGTTGATGAATAGACTCTGATTAGGAGAGCAAGAAAGCTCACAGAAAAGATTTAGAAAGTTCCTCAAGCATGCTGGACAACCTACTAGAATTGGTACTGCCTGCAAATATGAATATGTTTCGGTTACAGCAGAGTGAAAACAGAAATAAACAAAATACTAATCGGGGTCAGTTGGTCAATATGCAATATTAATGAGATGGTTAAAGAGAGCAGTAAAAGAAAAAAAAAATCCTAAAATAGTCCAACATAAATTGTATTTATTCTCCCTCATCCCCTCTATACTATTCCTGTAATAATAAAAATACTGAAGAAATTCATTCAATAAATACTCTGAGCAAGAGGGAAAATGATAACCCAACCTATAGGCCAGGGTTTCAAGATAGACTATGATTACAATAGACTTAATAAATACAGTTCATCATTTAATCAATCACAAATGTAACATAAAAAGTATAAATCACAAATGTAACATAAAAAGTATAAATTCATTCACCATGGTGAAACAACCAATGAACATATGATTTACACAATAACTTACTGCTTCAATAGAAATTCCAAATATTCTAGGGATTTTGTAAAAAACATTTGACCAGAATTATGAATTAGTTCTCTCCATTGAAACAAGCAGTCTATACTCTATAGTAGTCCTTTCCAGCTCCCACATATATTTCTCCATTTTAGTAAATAAAATATCAGCCCACAAACACCAAGTACTGCTTAAATGCTGCCAAACAAATATTCATATTAAAACAATCCTAGTTTTTTGCGCTGCCTAATTGATGTAGGTCAAACTGAAACATTAGAGGGAGGGAAGAGTAAAGGGAAGAACAGAAGAGAGGGAGAACAGAAACATCTTTATAGTAATCTCAATACCCAAGCATAGACCACAATTCTAAAGTAAATACAAATCTTTTTTCTTCTTTTTTTTATTTTTAAATAAAAGAAGACTGTGTCAAAAATCGGAGAAAGACAGAAAACGAGGATCATGCGTCCTCCTTACATCCCAAAATAAAAAACATCCACTTGAAGAAGCTCTCCAATCCCACTAAAAGTGCAATGAAAAACCCCTTTCAAAAAAATCATGTGAACAAAGTCACAAGGATGCATCAAAAAGAATCCTACCCAAAACAAGATTTGCAGATAAAGAGCAGTGGCTGAAAATCTGGCATTTAGCTATAACAAAACACTACATTTCTATAAAGAGAGCAAAACTTCACCACACCTAAGCCTCCTTTCTTCTTTCAAAGCCTCACAAAGAGGTATATTAAAAAAATTATTTCTGGAGGACATATGTAACGCTTGTCAAACAATTAACCACGAATGCCTAGCAAACTGACAATATAAATAAATAAAAGAAAGATGATCAGCAGTTTCTGAACTCTTATAACACATACCACAAATATCCGGAGACAAAGCATTAAGTGGTTTAAGGCTAAGCACCTGCAACAGATCATTACTACTACTAATCCTATCATGTATCGCTGTCCAAACAAAAATATCAACCTTTGAGAGAGCTTCAATGAACAACACTAAACCTTATATTTAATTAAGAGCAAGCTAATGCAAGTATGCAACCCACAACAACCAATATCATTCGGCACACGCATCTCATGAATTTCGCACTTTTAATCAGGACAAATGAATTACCCAGACACAATCCGAAGCTTAAATAAAAACAAGGAGGTTGGTTATAGCCTTAAAATTTAAATGAAGAGGAAAAATACGAGACCTGAAGACACATAGAAAGATAATTTACCTGTTGAACCTGTACTCTTAATGTGTCAAACTGATCCTCCGTACAACAAACATTTCCGGTAATGGAGGGACACAAACTTTGAATTTTGGCAGATAGTAGGTCATTAGGCTGAAATTGAAAAAGCAAAGCAGCATATACTAGTTTAAATTAAAACTCAAAAAGTAAAATAAGCTTAGCTATAACAAGATACTCACGTTGAATTAAGTGAATAAAACATGATTTACCTTTACAGAAGGGGAACCATACGGACAATTGAGAACTTTGCCATCACTACGTTGACCACATATATCATACATGGCGCAGTATTCTTCAGAATGCTTAGCCCTAAACAGAAAGAAAAAGCATTCTAACTTGTTCGAATGAAGAGAAATAATTTATACATAAAATTAGTGATTTGGAAAGAACCATCATCGTCACAAAACGTAGCCTAACCTAGATGCTTCATGTTGTGAGGCAGCAGTGGCAGTGATCGAAGGCGAAGAGAGTAGAAATACCTACATAGTAGTTGAGATGAGAATATGAGAAATGTTCAAGTTCAAGTCAACTAATTGATCGATGACATTGAAGGAGAGAAGATCGATTGAATCAGTTCTTGCCTGGAATAGTAAAGCAACAGAAATGATGATACTCATCTTTTTCCTCTTTCCGTTCAGTGAAGCTTAGAAGTAGATTGTTGAAGCAGCGCAGATACAGATACTAATACTGCTGCTAAGGTTGCTTCATGCTATTGCAATGCTTGCCTCATTGTCTTGCTCAAAACGCAACCCCGAGGTTCAGATACCGAATATAAACCTTACTAGGCGAATTCTTCTATGCCAAAGAATTTTTTATTTTTATTTTTTGGGTAAGTAAGATTTTTAATGGTAATTCTAATAATCCCTCCTAAATTAAATTGAATTTTGTTAGAATTTATATATCACATTAATCTAAGTGTTTTATGTTTATCATTTAACATAATATAACTTCATTTTCCTACATACACATTAAAGAGGTGGGATCCACATATTTTTCTTTCTCTTTCATCATTTCACTTTCTCTCTCTTGATGTGAGAGTTGGAAACAACATTTACATCACGTTACATAACACTAATAAAACCCTTAATCTAACCATTAAACACGTTTGGTTTAGCTTTATTTTTTAGGAAATATTTGTTTTTACAACTTATACATCACATTAATCTACCTATAAAACATGTTTAGTTTAGTTTTACATTCTTTAATGAAAAAATATATTTTTTATGTTACCTAAGACAATTGTCTCGTTCAAGGCAGATCTTTTTTTAGTAGATTTCATTTATTTATTTGTTGTATGAGATAATTTGTTTCATGAAATATGATAAATATATTTATTTTTTTAAGTTTATTTTATGTTTAATAAATATATTGAGAAATTGTCTATGAAAATGACGTAAAACCTTTTTGTCTTCTCTAGTCATTGTATTAGGCCTAAAAGATCAGTTTTACATACCTCGTCCTAGTCCTGGTATAAGCTTTTACACATATTCAGCATTTTTCATTATTGGTTATTAATATAGGGAAAAAAAGTTTCTGATGTTACTTTAGATAATTTTATCTAATGTTCATCGAAACGACGTCGTTTTGGGATTGAAAAATTAAAAAATTAGAGTGATAAAGACTATTATAACCCTGAAATAAATTAAAATTACAAAAATACCATGATTTCCGTCCCAAAACGACGTCGTTTTGATGAACATTGGATAAAGTTATCTAAAATAACGTGAGAAAAACAAACCCATTAATATATTACGTAGAATTTCTAATTCTTTCATTTTCTTCAAGGGAAGTTCAGGTGTCCAAATCTATCAAACTATAAGTCAACAAATTGATCAAATGAATTTTCATTTATAATTTCTGTAACATTCAGCAAAAAAAAAATTGTTAAAATTGTTGTATATAATTCAAGTGTCATGAATAAATAATTGAATGTGAAGCCGGAGAAAAAGATAGAATATTGTAGTGGGTACGTGGAAAAAGTTTCACAATGGACATTTTGCCCATGACACCCCTGGATTTATAATTAATTTCAAGAATGCCACTAACGATTTTTCGGAGGTGTTTTTCCATAAGCCACTTGTGGTTCACCGAATCGCCACTAAGGGGGCGTTTGGTTGAGGAGATATTTTTTGAATACTAGGGAAATAGAATTGATAGGGAAATGGTAAGAAAGTTAGATAAAGTGAGATAGATAGAAAAATGTTAAAAAAAGTTGTTTGATGGAGAAAAACTTTACTGGAAAAATTAGGTAAATTTTAGGAAATGTATGTTTGGTTGGAGGTGAGATATAGATGGGAAAACAATCTTAAATTACTAAAATAACCCTGATTTTAAATTATAAAAAATCCCACAGCTGTCAAATTACAAAAATGTATATTTGACTCTTTCCAACGACCATAAAAACGAAAGGGGGAAAAATATTGCATCGTATTATCTCTGTTGCTTTAGAAAGAACTTAATATTTGTTTGCTTCAGCTTTTCATTCTTTGAGGATTTCTTCTTGGTTTCAGTTTTGCTTATTGGTCTTCAATCTATCCAAGGTCACTTATGTGATTCTTATTTCAGATTTCCTCTTTCTCTTTTTTTCCTCTTTTTTTGGTTGAATTTGGAATTTTATTGTGTGTTCTGGATTGTGCCCTTTTATAGAAACTACCCCGTTAGCATTTCTGGAAGAATATCGGTTGAGGTACTCATTTTATGCAGATAGTAGAATGCAAAACGGGTTATTGAATATCTGTACTATCCCTTTCTATTAGGAAAAAGCTTGAATTTTTACTCCTGGTTTTGAGTTTCTATACTTGGGTTTGATCTTTCTGGGCTAATTCTGATTATATTTAATTTTTCCATCGGTGTGAAGTTTGAAAGGCAATATGGTTTGATCATTCATTTACAGCTCTGTTGCATTTTGAAAGGGTATATTGGTTATTCAAAAATGATTCAGACAGTGGACAGCCGTTGTTTTACAAAAACCCACGGACGAAAACGCTTTTTAAACAGTACCGAAACCTATCATTTTCCATTTAAATTCAGAAACCTATGCATTTTGGATCACCAGCTTTTTGTGTGAATCTTTTCAACCAAACATTTCTATCCTAGAATCCTTCTCTCACTTGCCTAGGAAAATTTGGAAAAGACCCCATCCAAACACCACCTAAATAATTATGATTTATAAATGAGAATATAATGTTTAAGGGGCGGGATCCTTTGATGTTAAATTTTGAATTAAATCTTAATTATTAATTTTTGTCAATCAACGATTATTATTTTTTAGAAATTAAATTTTTTAATTAATTATTAATTCACAATAAATATTAATCATTGATTGGCGAAAATCAACGGTTATAATTTGATGTCAAATTTTAAAGTTTAACACCAGTGTCAAAGGATTCTATCTCAATATTTAATGTTGCAGTAGATAAAATTGTCTTATGTGATATACAAAAGTGGGTGAGACTTATTAAAGAGAAGAAGAAAAATGGATTTCATCGACTTTTTTATGTGTGTATGAAATTTTGTCTCATATAATATGAGAGATTATATTTCTTTTATAAATATGAAGAAAAAAACGATATTTTTTTATTTCATTCCCTCACCCAAAATAAATGGTTTCATGTTTTGCTTGTGTTGGTTATACATTCATTTTGTGCTTTTGTTCAGACAAAGATTGTTGTCAATAAACAAAGATAATTTGTTTTATCCAAAAGAATAAGGGAGTGGATCCTCTCATATGCTAATTAACATGACCATGTCATGTGGAACAATCATAATCATATATGGATGAGTTAATGGTGATAAAGAAGGAGAGAGAAAATATAAGGATAGGAAGTTACACAGTTATCGCCGTTGATCATGTTAAATTACACATTAGAGAATCCATTTTCAAAAAATAATTATCATCCATTCTTGAGCACCATGGAAAAAATAAATTATTGTAAAAATACAATATCTAACATTGTACTCAGATTTTATTCTTGGAATTATGCATGTTTAGTATCTGTTTTGTATGATCATCTTTGTTCAATCCATTACTTTGTTCACTCTTGAAGTTCTTTAATAATTAATCACCACGCAATTTTCTCTTGCACCATTTACCCTAAAATCCCAAATTTAAGGAGTAAAACTTTATCGGATTAGAGAAATAAGTTTAACACCCACCTTGCCCAATATAGATGATACAAACACCAAATTGTAACGAATATCTGGACATGGAAAACATCATTAAACAAGAAGATTTTCCGAAAGTGAATTTTAAATGCACCTACTTTCTTTTATTAAGAACAGCTGCTGTTCTAGAATCACTCGAGGTCACAACACATTCATATCTCATTTCCCCCCACAAGATTTTCCTACAATAGGAAGTAATAAAGTAATAAATTAAGTCCCTCCTATAACAAGTTGAACTAGAGACCTCTCAACTTGTTCAGGAAAACCACAAGTCAGTGAAGCTACACAAATGATAACATATATACTATACCGCACTGACAAAATAATAAACGATTTACCAGTACAAATCTCTTTGCTACTTAGAATCCAATAAATACAAAATGAACAACTAGTAAACTCTTCAATGGAGAGGCAAATAACACAACCAATGGCCTCTCACTTATTCATTCAGTGGAGAACGATGGTGCACAGCTTGGTGACCTTGACGGGTAGCAAGGGCATGAGCAGAACGGAATTTAGGTTCCTTAGGTTTCTCATTGGCAGCTTGAAATCGCTCCAAGTTCTCCAAAACTTCCTTCATTGCTGGTCGATGTTTGGGCTCAGCTTCAAGACATCTTAAAGCAAGCTGAGCTATACGAAATGCAGCTTTGGATGGATAGTTTCCTTCAAAGCGAGAATCCATAATGCTCTTCAATTTTCTTCTATCATGTAAGTATGGTTTGACCCATTCCGTTAGATTATGTTGCCCACTTGGACGGTTTGTGTCAATTGCTCGTAGTGCTGTTAGCATCTCAACCAAAACAACTCCATAAGCATATACGTCACTCTTTACATATAAATGCCCTGTATAATAAACCAACCAAGATGTCAAGGTGCAGTACTACTACTATATAATAATCAATTTAAGCTTATAATTATAATCTTACAGACATCGGCGGAGCCAGAAAATAAACCTATCCAGTGCCAAGGTTGTACCATTTTTAAAAATCCAAACAGTGTCAAGGCTGTACTGTAATTTTTAAAGAACACTGTGACATTACCTGTGGCCATATATTCAGGGGCTGCATAACCAAATGTGCCCATCACCCTTGTTGTCACATGAGATTGACTAGCGGAAGGACCCAGTTTGGCCAAGCCAAAGTCTGATATCTTTGCATTATAGGACTGTAACATAAAATAATTTAATGAAAATTTAAGTTGTGCACCCATTAATACATTCTAAGCTAGAATAATTTCTGATATAGATGATAGAAAATAGGTGAAACGTTCATTTTATTATCATGATAATAGGATAATATAATGCAACAGCAAAAAATATTTTTTGTATGCTTATTAAGAAGTTTTGTGAGTGTGTGTGTGATAGAATTACTCACCCCATCAAGCAATATATTGGAGGCCTTGAAGTCTCTGTAAATTACTTTCTCGGATGCATGCAAAAATGCAAGGCCACGAGCTGCTCCAATTAGAATCTTAAGCCTGATGTCCCAAGGAAGTGGTTGAACAGCTGAGCCTCCTGTACAATTAAATTAATGTAACTTTTGGTTGACCAGCTGATTATTTCATGTTGAATTTAACTGATTAATGTCAAGACAGAGATATTGAATTTAACTGAGCACTCACTTCCAAATAGATGATTTTCCAAACTTCCCTTTTGCATGAATTCATAGACAAGAAGAAGCTCTGTTTCCTCCAAACAGTATCCCAACAGCTTAACAAGGTTAGGATGAGAAAGGCGTCCAAGAAAATTTACTTCTGACTGCACCACATGAATGAACCATTAAGTATCAGCAAATTTATAAGCCTATGATTAAACAGTTTGATAAAAACAAGTAACAAAACAAAAGAGGAGAGGGGGGGACACTTATCAATGCCTTCATTTTTATAATAAAACAAGTATCCTCACTCTTATTACAATCCCAGACACAAATTACATAATTTACAAGTGATGAAGCTCCAGCTACACACTATTCAACAATTCCCTCAAATCAGCATCTCCACTACTATTAACGACAAGTGCCTATTTGTAATCATTTACTCTTCCCATTAAAATTTAGACAGTTAGATCATTATTAACGGCTAAGTTTAACACCCAAATGGGATATAAAAGGTTTGAAGTGAAACCGCTCCAATTGTGCTCACTAAACCTAGTAGGGTTACCTTCCACTCCTCAATTCCTTGTAAGCTTTCTGAGTTCAACTTTTTTACAGCAATGACTGTTCCACTTCCATTCTTTGAAGTTATCTTCTCTTCAAGCCAACCCTTGAAGACTTTTCCAAAACCTCCCTCCCCAAGTACAGTATCAGGTCTGAAATTCCTAGTTGCAACTTTTAACTCCGCAAAAGTGAAGATCCTCAAATTTGAGGTGGGTAAGATCTGGCCATGCGGAAAAGGTTCATCACCACTTGACACCGAGAACTTGCTATTTGTGGAGCTGTTCACACTTCCAGAAGTAGTAGCATAGCTGCTGCTAGTAGTCTGGGATGTAGCATGTGTAGCTACATAGTAAGAGAGGGAAGAAGAATAAGTCAAAAGATTATATTATAGCAATACAACATCGATTATATACTTCAATTATCACGGATGTTGAAGAAACTCCAATAACATATTATCTTTCTGGAATTGAAATGAAATCTATGAGAAATCAACTGAATCTTGCAAAATTGAACCCAACAAGCATAAAACAAGTTACTAAATGGTACCTGTTGTACTAAGGCTACCGGTTGTGGTTGGGGTTTGGGTTGGATTTTCGTTGTGCAGTGGAGAACCAAAGCAAATTCCCATTTGAAACTTGTATGCAGAAGAAGTTGAGAAGAGCCTTGTCCTTGTGTTTCAACTTTCAAGCTCAACTACAATCAATCCATTGTCCTTCAACCCCTCACTTTGGTCTTCTTTCTCTTTTCTCTTTTGCTTTTTTAATTTATTTTTTCTCTCTTCAATAATTGATTTTAGCTTTCTTCGTTTTCCACTCATTCTTTGGTAGTATATGTATATGACACGGTAAAAGGTGAAACTTTAATGGAAGAATGATTATTTTAGTATAGATAGATAGTCATACACGGACTCAGTCCAACATGGGTAACGGGGAGAAAGAGACATATACCTTCGGAGGAAATTGCCAGCCAGCACTGGCATTAATATCATTATTCTAAAGTCAACTTTCTTAGCGTAATAGTTAGTCAAGTCAGACAGAAAAGTCAACAAACTCTATTGAAATTAATTGGATAGATGCAGAACGCGGCCATGACATTCAAACAAGAAAAAATAAGATTAAAACATACGACTACGACAATATTACAAATTAGACATAGAATTATAAATTTTAAAAACAAGGACAATTCAAATTAAATATTACATTAGGAAATTCTATTTCGTAGGTTTTCTTTACCTCCTAGAAATAGAAACAGAAACAGACGGTCGGTGTAGTCAGAAAGTAAGGATTTGGAGGCGTGCGTTGTGTTGTGTATCACATTTCAGGAATTTCTACGACAGAGCTATGGATAGACATCCAAGTGCAAAGTATCCCCGCTTCACAACTTTGACGTCTCCGCTCCAAAAGATAGTTCAAGGGATGAGAGTGTTCAAGATCTTATAAAGGTCATATTAGTTGTTCATCCAATCAATGTGAGACTATATATGTCAACACGCCCCCTCACGCAAGAGGGCTTTAAGCTAGAAGCGTGGAAATTGTACAGGCCCATTTTTTGTTTACCCTTTTTGTGCTTTTCTTTTTATTTTAATTCCACTTTTTAAAGCAGGGGACGGTGAGGCTGAAGGGGTGGGAGTGTTCAAGGCCATATTAGTTACTCATTCAATCAATGTGAGACTATATATCTCAACACATTTTCTATTATTGTTTAAACTCAAAAGCCTATCAATTGCAGGTTTGTGACCACTCAAAACATGATTTCTGTTCCGGAGTGAAATATTAAACCCAAGTCCAAAAGCACACACTTCAATACTCCACTTCTTAGGAACAATCGGGGACATGCCCATTATAAATATCAATCTTCAAAAAACAATATATATATATATATGGGATAGGATCTGTTTACAATTTTTTTTTACAAATTACACTAAGTACGACCGGTCGTATACTGCATATGGTTAAAGTATGACTGGTCGTACTTAGTGTAGTTTGTAAACAAAAAAACTTGTAAGTATAACCGGCCTCTATATATATAGAAAAATTATTCTCTCATGTAATAAGAGAGAGTTATCTTATGTTGTAAATACATCGACAAACGTGCCTTTTATTTATGAGAAAAAGATATATCCTTTTAAAGGATATAGACTTATATCATTTTAGATCCTAACCGTTGATTTTCGTCCATCAACGGTTATAATTTATTGGATCAACCAAATTTATTAATAATTTTGATCCAATAAATTATAACCGTTGATGGACGAAAATCAACGGTTATGATCTAAAATGATATAAGCTTATATCCTTTAAAATGACAGATGTTATTCCCTTTATTTTTTTATTTTTTATTTTTTAACTCATGGTGGGAACCACCATGTGTTGGGTCTATGATATGAGATTAGATTCTCTCATATATATATATATATATATATATATATATATATATATATATATATATATATCTTGGGAAAAGTGTGTGTCATTTTAAAGATGTAAAGTTGTGTCATTTTAAGAGAGATAAAGAGATAGATAAAGGAGGAGAGAGAGTTGACAAAAAAATAAAGTTGTGGGTCCCACCTTTTTGTGAGAGTGAAAGAATATAAGTTGTATCATTTAAAAGGATAAACATTTTTCCCATATATCTTCTATGATATATTTAAACTTGCTTGCACAAAATCTAATATTGAAGTGTCTTGCTAATATACCTCTCATATTGTTTCATTGAAGACTCACGGGTAAAGCTGCATCAAATTATTATCAAAGGGAGCTTCATTGGTCAGCCCAAAATCATCCCCAGATAATTAGTGTCATCTATGGGGATGGTAAACTTCAATTTCCACACCAAGATATACATCCCACAAACTTTGACATTAGGGTATGATCACACAAAGTTCTTTTCATTAGGATATACATCCCACAAACTTTCAAAGTCACAAGAGTATGATCCTGCAAATTTATTTTCATTGGAATAAACATTGATGTGCCTCTGGCATGTGATGTTTTCCAAGCCAAAAGTAATAAGACTTTAATCATAAAAGAGCATTTTCTGTATATTAATTGCTTTTATTATTTAGTTTTTCCATTTCAGTTTATTTCTCATAATTTTTACAAGCTAAAGCAAGAAGAAATAGGAAATTGCGAAAAATTGAAAAAGAAAAGTGGCGCTACTCGCGCCAGTTTGGCGCTATTGCAGCGCAGACTTCATCAAAGCAGTACAAAGGCTAGAGAGTTGGCGCGGGTGCAGCGCCAATTTGGCGCTACCCGCGCGAGAAACCAACTTAGTGTAACATGTTGGCGCTACCCACGCAAACTTCAGCGTGGAGGCAAATTTCAAAATTAAAAAGGACGTTGCGAGGGCTTTTTCAAGATACTTTTTGACGACGGAGCAGACAAGGATTCCAGAAAACGGAGAAGAGCAGAGGATCATTCTTCGTTCCTCCTAGTAATTTTATTTTGAATTCTATTTTATAATTTTACGTCAGTCACGTCTATGGCTGGCTAATTTTTCTTTTATTGTAGTTAGGGTCACAAACCTTATGTGAACCCTTTTTACGCTGGATTGATTATTTTTGCTTGTTTATTTTAATATATTTTTTTTTACCCTGTGCGTATTGATATTATTTCTGTTAAACTTGATCAACCTAATAGGAGATAATAATTTGGGTAGGGCTCGCAATAGGAATATTGGGGTTTTTGATTCTGAAAGGGGGTAATGTAACAATTTATGCATGCTCTAGGGATAGACTTGTGTGAGTTGCAGTCGTTTGATTTATCGTGATTAATGCTTAATTTCATGTGGGGTTGCTAAGGGATTAAGATTTCAATTGAATTAAAGGATTAGATTGGAAATGTGACTTATATAGTTATGTCTTATATCTTTTACATATGAAGTTATTAGATTTTGAGTATTATGTGATTTTGTTTACATGTATATATATATATATGACCATGGTGAGTGGTTCCTTTATACTGGCAGTGATGGAAGAGTCATACGCACAATGAAGCATTGTTCTGATCAGAAGTTTGAGAAGACGAATGAGGCCCTGAGCGTTGGATGCCGTAAATGTTATCATGTTTGGGTAGTAAGGTGAGTTTTTTCTTTACTACATGAAAGATAGGGTTTTTTGACCCTTTTGCCCCTAATTAAATAATTAATAACCAATTTGCCCCTCCCCCAGAACTATCCACCATCCTGCCCTCATTTAGTCGATTATGTTGCACTTTTAATCGACTAAATGGGCTAAACTCAGAAATTATGAAACGCGAATTTTAGTCGACTAAAAACTCATCTTAATCGACTAAATTGTTTGCACTTTTAGTCGACTAAGCACATTATTTAGTCGACTAAATGTCGCAGATCAGGTTTTTTAAAAAACCCCCCATTTCGCAAAGGGGGTTATTTTCAAACCTTAATCGACTAAAAGGCTGCATTCAGTCCCCTCTCTCCAACCAAGTCCGAATCTCAACCCTTGAAGGTGCGATTGAAGCTTCCTTGGTTCACACTTGCGAAATCGACATTTAGGTAACGTATTCTGACTTGCATTTGGTTTTAAGTTTAGTTTTTATTTTGGTTTTCTTCATGCATTTGATTTATGTTTGCGGTTTTGTGGATTTAGGTTAGGGGTAGGGTGCTAAGTGTGTTGTGAGGGTGAGGGTTAGGGTTGATGTGGTGCCTTAGGCGTAGGGTTAGGGTTATGTTAGGGTTAGGGTTAGGGTTAGGGTTTACGTTGCTGTTTTGGTTGGGTTGTAGTGTTTAGGGTTAGGAATGGGTTTTTGTGTTTTGTTTTAGGGTGTAGGGTTAGGGTTAGGGTTAGGGTTTCTGTTTTAGGGTTAGGGATTGGGTTTCTGATTTCTGTTTTATTTTAGGATTAGGTTTTGTTTTTTATATTGAATTTTAAATTTTTTGATATTGTTATTGTTCATTGATTTTTGTTTCCACTTGCATTGTAGGTACAGTTGTTCCCATGGCTGGCCGTAGAAGATCGTCTAGCACTGGAAATGAGAGACGACAAAAGCTACGACAAGACCATCTGTCTTCGTCAAGGCCACAAGAGGAAGACCCCGCTGCTGTGGACCTCCCATTCGGATACTTGTTCGAGAATGACCCGGTGGTTCATGAATCTTTTGTCCGTGACTTTGTTAACCGACCGATTTGTGGGGCCAAATCACTTGATACAACCTTTTTTGAACAAGAAGGTTTTAACATTGTGAGGTGGTTGGAGGAATCACATCTTAGGACCTTGGCTGAACTGTCGTGTTCATATTCTGAGCTGCATGTACGGGCCTTCTACCATAATCTCAGCTACCATCACGGTGAGCTGAGGTCTAGGGTCTGCGGGGTGGACATCATCATGACGGCTCCGGTATGGTTGGAGTTACTGGGGTATGACTTTGATTCTGCGCAGACTGTGGAATATGACGCAGACAGCGGGACCATACTTCCAGGATATACACGCGGTGATGCCGTGCAGGAGCAGAGGAGAGTCCGTGGGCAACACATTGCCTATACGGTGGGGTTGCTTACTGTGGAGTCCCGCATACTACACTATGTCATCACCCACATTTTGTTTCCGCGAGCGTTCAATCATTCCAGGGTGTTGGAGCATGACATTCCCATCATGTGGGCTATCCAACATGGTACTTCGGTGAACTGGAGGCACTACGTGTGTTGGATGATGTATAAGGCCAAACACAAGGGTGCACTTCCATTTGCTTGTCTTGTTCAGAGGATATTGGAGCATTTTGATGTTCCCGTGGGTAATGTGACCTTGAAGAAGACCACAGGGTATAATCATAAGTTTGGAAAACGTCTACTGGAGCAGTGCAAGATGACAAAGAACCCCCAAACAGGAGTGTGGCAGTTCACAGGTGCGGCTGATGTTGAGGTTCCTGATGTTGCTCCAGTTGTAGACATGGTTGACCCCGAGGTGGAGGATGATGATGACGATGATGATGAGGGTGACCAGCAGGAGATAGCTGAGCCTGAGGGTGGGTTTTCATTACGTGATGTCATGAAGGGCATAAACGCCACGCTGAAGAAAATAGGAAAAATGGCGCTGAAACACAAAAAATGGAGGAAGAGTCACGTGCAGAAGGGAAATGAAAGATTTAGACATATACAGGGACGGTTCAAGGGTGTTGAAGATAGGCTTGCTCGTCTAGAGCTTGGACGAGGACAACAGATTGAGGATGTTGCAGGGCAGGGGGCTGATGTGTCAGATGAGGATGACGAGGAGACGACATCCGAGGAGGATGAGGATTAGATTTAGGGTTTATGTTTCTATTTTACGTTTCTAGTGTATGTTGTAATGTAATTGACTTCGGTCTTCCTATTTTACATTTGTAGCTTATGTAATATTATGGTTATGAAATGAACTATTTGATGTTCCCATCATGTTGTGAACCGTTTACGTAATTATTGTTGTTTTCTTGTTTACCTATTAAATGACAAATATCTTTTACCTTCATGTTTTCAATTTGTGTCTAATCACAGTCCAACGGGTCTAAACTGTCCAATGAAATTCAGAACAGGTGACCTTAACAGAGTTAAAATAAGAATACAAGTTTCGGATACCCTTAATTATTGCATTCTTGCAGTACATGCACATTCGTGGTTTATAACCTGTACAATACTATTTTGTACCTGAAAGTGTGTTCCCCAAGTCATTATATGCGTGTACATTGATATTCGATCGGTTTCGTGCCAAAAAAAATCGTGCAAAACAGAATGGGGTGTCGAAACCAGTTATTTAGTCGAGCAACCCGTACTGGTTTAGTCGACTAAACCAGTACGGGTTGCTCGACTAAATAACTGGTTTCGACACCCCATTCTGTTTTGCACGATTTTTTTTGGCACGGAACCGATCGAATATCAAAGTACACGCATATAATGACTTGGGGAACACACATTCAGGTACAAAATAGTATTGTACATGATTCGTATGCGATTGGGTATGTATTACCCCAAACCGTTTGTTTACGCTCCCCGAAACTTGGTGATTTCATTTTTTGGTAATACTAGTATTAGTTATGAGTTTCAATCTATCAATATGGACCAATGTTAGATAATGGACTTAGAAATGAAATGTCAAATTACATAATTACTTAAACAGTAACACAAAGTAACAT